>NW_026571447.1:27171814-27234314 GCF_026225935.1 Boleophthalmus pectinirostris
ATGGTTGGCATTGTTTTGTTGCTGCTGCTCTCCGGATGTGGCCTTGTAGTGTGAGAATTAGTTTTTGTCGTGTCAGATAATGGTCCAACCAGAAAACAAACAAAACAAAGGAAATATCAGAGTCTCCATAGGAACAGGTCCATGTAACCATAGATACGCTGTAACCATAGACACAATTGGCTCTTGTTTTATATTTCACACACCAGGATGCCAGGCTGGACTTAACTGTAAATTACATTTCTTTAAAACTTTGTGATAAGTTGCGTAAGTGGTGAATTAGGCGGCTCACTGAAAAAATTTGTCCTCTTGTACGGTCTTGTTCTAGTCCTGGTGAGTTCTGGGATTAGTCCAAGTTAAAGGTACAATACGTAACTTTTTGGACGATGTTATTGCTTTGGCTGAAATGTTCCACACAGTATGATATTCAACTTTTCTATCTTCATGGACCTTTCAGGCAGTTACAGGTCAGATCTATGGAGAGGCAACATCGCTCAGAGTAACTACACATCTTTTTCAAAGTAGTTTAGCGCTTTTGAAGTGGCTAAATTTGTGTTCAGTGAGTTCTTCTTAACATATTCATTACGGGTGTAATATCCAAGTCTCACGATACGATATTGTCACGGCATGAACCTCACGGTACGATATTTATTGCAAAATCATGGGAAAGCTCACGATATGGTGGGGAGGCTCACGATTAGGGATGTAAAAATATCCAAATCTCTTGGTACAATACTTTCACGATATACATCTCACGGTACGATATTTATTGCGATATTTAGTAATATGCTACTTTTTCCTCTTAAAAAGCCTTGACAAGACTTAATCCAAAGAACTAAGACTTAAAAGTGCTTAGAACTGTTATTTCTTCTCGTAGTCTTCACTGAAATAAAGCAAAGGATCATGGTCTATGTTGTTCGCTCTGTCTTTTTTTAGCTGTTGCTGCACCATAACTCTTAATTTAAGCAAAGAGACTTGTAATTCGATATATTGTGATGGTCAATGATATTATTGAGAGATCTTTGACGATACGATATCACGCTATTTTGGTTATTGTTACATCCCTAGTATTCATGCAATTAACCACTTTCAGAAGGAAAAAATGAGTCAGTGTCTTCACCCCGTCTTCACTGAAATTCTTACACAAGACTCAGAAAAACAGTTTTACCTTCTATGAATACGCAAGCTCAGATTGTCATATTGGGGCCACCTCCTATTGGCTATACATCTCTGGAAATTCTAAAATTAAACAAATTAATCTACACTAATTTGAAACTAAATGAAAATTACACTAAATACAAATTATGAAATATAGTAACATGCTATATCTGCTATAACATCACTAAATATAAATCAAATTATATTATGACTGAATCTGAGCCTAAATTGCAACAGAGAAAATGGCACTGACAGCCCTTTATTAAATGAATTCAAGATAGACAAGTTTAATGTCCTACCGTGGAACATTCGAGGCAAAACAATAATGTCACCATGGAGACAACCAGGAGGCATACTATCATCAGAAAAGTTACATAATCTAAGTCATAAAGCTCAGTTTGATGTTGTGGGTGAGTATTCATCACACTGGGTTGACTAAAATTTGCATAAACACATCAGGACCTGCCTCCTTCAAGTTCCCATGACGAAACTCCTTTAATTTTAGATCAAGTACAGGATTTAAAGTTCAGATATTGGTTAAAAGCTCTGTAAACAGTTTTTTCCATATTGCATAAGAAAGTCAATGTAATGTGTGTGTTTAGTGTGTACCTGAATCTGAACCGGGAGCCCAGTCTGGTGAAATCACTACGGTTTGCTTTGCCGTTGCCAGGTTGACGGAGCCTGAAAAAGGCGTGGCTCTCGACCGCACATTTCCACAGGTTCTTGCAGCTCTTGGCACTGGCCAGCTGAAATACAAAGGTGTGCTCCTGCTCCCTCCCCTGTGCACAGGAATAACATAAAACATAAAACAACTCAAACTTTCCACACCAAGTACCAAATCTAAATCTAAACTGGAACTAAAACAAGATCATAAAACTGGTGTAAACTATGGCAAAACTAAAAGAGGACTAACAAAAAGAGGACAAAATATTAATACCTTGTCACTAAAACTAATTGACTATCGCCCAAAATACTATTTTAAATGTTCAGTATTGTTAAAAGTCATGAGCTGCAAGAAATAAACAGCCGCAGGAAACACTTTAATAGTTAGTTGTTTCTATAATGAGTCAGAAGTAAAGTTTATTCAATAAACTATTTTAAATGTGGGAATGTGGAGTGTACTGTTTTAAATTAAAGAAAATGTTTGATTGTAAATGGATGGATGCTTGGATTTATTTGTTTGACTACAGATGGAAATTAGCTTTACCTAAATCTGCTGTAAAGCATCTCTTCTTTTATGAGATTATGTGATGTGATTGCACATGCTGCCAATTAAGATAAACCAATAAATTAAACTAAACTCAACTCAAATGTTATCATAGTGCAGAAAAAGAACAAAAAATTCCCAGTAGTACAAAGGAAAGTACCAAATATTGACCCGCAAAAGTATTATTATATCATTCACTGAACGTTAAGTTGACATAGAATTTATCATGACCTAACCAGATGCAGTCCACGTACCACTTTTTGAGAAACACAGACCTACACAGTGGGCTTTGGTTTAGACAGAAGTATTTGCAAATAAACAACAGTAAAACTACAAACCTGTTCGTCATCCTCCACTACAACCAGTGTGAGGCGACTCTTCTTAAAGTCCAGACGAGTGATTTTTGGCCTGTGAAAAACATTGACTTTATAAAACAATCAGGTTTAAATGCTTTTCACTGATTAGAGATCCACTGTACTTATTTTATTATCATGTTTCATCATCATATACAGACCTGGAGTTGTGTTTTGTTTCATTCACACATGTTTTACACACAAACCCTGTATACTTAGGCTCAAACAGAAAACACTTTGGAAAATGCCCTGGAATTGCTAATCTCTACAGAAATAAAAGAAAAAGGAAGTGTTAACATGAAAACTACCGCTTCATGACAAATAATAAAGGATTACACAAATATGAATGAAACAAAACAACTCCATGTTGTATGTTTTTGAGGAGGTAACAACATTATAACACAGCTAAAAGTTTACAGGAGTCAATTTTGCTATGTAACATTTCTGGAGGAGATGTTATTGCTTTGCCTGTAACCTTTTCTAATATCTATTTAGCATTTTTTACATCTTTTTTGCAGTTTTTATTGCTCAACAATACCTTGAAAAAACCTGCACTGTTACTGTGAGCAGGGTCGTACGTGTGTTTGCAGTATTATATGTTTTTGAAGAGATAACAGCATTATAACATGGCTTAAAGCTCACGGGAATCAATTTTGTGTAATATAGGACCTTTAAATGATAGGATTAACACATGGACTTTAGAAACATGCACAAGCGCGTTCTGATTTTATGTGGTGAAATAGCTGAGATTGATGTAAACAAAATACGATTTTAACATTACAAATTTACAGCATTTACAGTCATTTTGGATTTTAAGTGTGGGATAATCAAATTTACTTTAAGTGACGTTTACAAAAATTGTCACTTTTCTTTGCCCCTTTTTAACAATCGCAATTACATTAGCACTGTTTATAGTTTGTTTTCATTTCGCTCTACAGTTGCCATCTCTTGCTCAGTTCTCCTCTCATATTTTAAATCAAAAAGCTAAAAATAGATTTGAACCACTTGCCAAAAGAACAGGCCAATTTTGTTGGAGCCTTCAAATACCAAGATGCCAGTTGGAGTGAGACCCAGTGCATATTCCCCTCCATCTCGGCCCTGAAAAACACAACAGTTATAAAACAAAAACATACAGGAAATGCAACGCAAACAATTACAGTGAGTCGAATAAACCAGTAAACTTCAATAAATATCAAGTTAAATATAAAAGATTATCAGTATTATTTGGCTTCAGTGTGCAGAGGTGGGTAGCAGTCTAAAAGTGACAATATTACATGATTTGAACTTTTGTTTTTCTTGCACTCCTTCAGATATGACTTTTGCTCATTTTTGTCGTTTAACCTTTAAAAATACAACATCTTGTCATCAGGATTTTGTTTTTTTTTTTTCTTGATTGCATGTACCTTTGTTTGCACTACTGAAGCACTTCACAAAGTGTTCTACTAACATTAATTTTTTGTTCTTTTTATCATTCAAAAGATATTATAAAATATTTTGTATTGACTTTTTAATTGCTGCAGCAACTGTGTTAATTTTTCCTCTTTCTGAAACCCATGGATAACTATTGGTCGTTTTCAGATTTGAGCCGGGCACTTTTCCCTACTGATTTGATAACTTAATAACTCTTTGCTGAAATATCCAAAAAGTTAATTCACACATCTCGAATCTGACCATTTCTATTAATGACTAAACTAACTATTATAACAAAATTCAGCTTTTTAACAATATTAATTCTGCTGCTGTCTCCCATTTGTATTCTGTTCTTTTATTTTTTTGCATGTTTTTGGCTCCTTTTTGATCAGGATTATTTTTAAATAATTGTTCATTCTTTTAATTTGCTGTGTTGATGTCTGTCTAGTATGATCCAGATTGTTTTATCACAGACTATGAAAAAATAAAAATATATAAACGTTATTGGTCTATACATTGTTGTGATGTCACCTGAAACGCAGCAACAAATCTCAGTTCAAAATGTGTTGTGACAGGTCAAGTCAAGTGTCCATAATGGATGCCCACACACCTTGACAAAGTGCATATCGACCCCGTAGAGCTCCAGCCACTTGCACTTGTTGAGGAAGGAGATTTCTGCCTGAGACGGGCTCTTTCCCCTGCGAGAAAAACAGAGTCGTCACCTTCTGTGTCACTGCCTCCGAGGAAGTCATTTCACTGGAGGACTGCAGGTGACTCATGGTCCAAGAAGAAATAATGGGCACATGAGTTAGAGAGACTAGGATTCAGAGTATTCATCTTGATACAGACTTTAAAAAAATTGTATTTAAACTATGATTGTATAATTTAGCAAATTGTCTGATTATTTAAATGTGTATTCATTATGAAATAGCTCTGCCATAATGGATCGTACAGTACTTTTGTAAATGACCTTGAACTTCATTTAAAGATGACATACTGTACATGTGTCTGCTGTGTAGTTATAATCTACCCATGGATCATTACGGTAAGCGGGTACTTTTTAAAATTTAACCAGCTATTTGGTCGTGACGTATGTAATGCGCGGCTAACTGGACTAACTGGTATATTAAGCTTTTCCCAAATCCCGTAGGAAGAAGGGCAGTAACGTCTTTCCCCTTGATAAAATTCACCAAACATTCTCTTTGTTCCGGCTTTAAATCCTCGATCTCGGGAATCATTGTCAACACAGAATGTATGGCTCTTCGCAGACTGGCTGGTGCCCGAACCCGCACTTCTGGGGTGCTTGCAAACCATCTAGTGTATTCTGATTCCTGATCTAGTTGCTGGAGAGAAATGAAATTGAGCGGAGGCACTAGGTGGCCTGGCTAATGGAAAACTGCACATCATGCAAGATGCAGATTTTTTCCCCCTTTGTTACCAAAATGACTATACACCACTGCCGAATTCCATGTGTTCATTGGAGAATTGGAGTATTGGAGAACAAAGTAAGTACAGGCAAAATTACATCTTAAAAAGATTTCTCAAACATGCATGAATCACTCTGAATACAGCTTTGGGTGAATAAACAGTGAAGAGAACAAATTAAAACATGTGGATATGATATAGATGTTTAGCAGTGACAGTGACCTGAGCTTGGGTCATCTGGTGGGGCTCAGCATATGTGAGTGTAATCCCGAACGAGAGCAGGGCAATGAGGCTGCAGCTGAGTGCAACACTGGACAGAATCAATCAAGAGCTGCCGGATTAATCTGATAATCCTTCACACGGAGCAGCCAGCGCCAGACCGAGGCACAGGGACGTGAAATGTAGACAACCTCATCAGCGGCAATATAACAGTCCAAGAGGAAATAAAACAACAATAGAAACTGATTTTTACCAGGTATGGAGACTTAAACTTAATAGAAATAGAATAATATGAATAGTTTTTAGATAGGTCTTGTTCTATAGGTGTTCTTCTTTATAATAAATAGCAAATGTGAGATTATTAAAAAGCTACAGTTATTTTGTGCTAAAAATAAATGTGTATTAATATAATAGTGGTAAATAAATGAGAAATTAAATGAAAAATTTGTCAAATCAAAGTGCAACAGATTGTGAAGGTGCCCACGTCTGAAACCTTAACCTGAGTTTCAGATCGTAAATGCATGTGTATCGGTACTGTACAACTCAGTTCCACAGAGATAAAAAACAAGATATTGTGTAGAAAAGCTTTTTTGCCAAGTGTGAGACAGTTACCTGAGATCCAGCCACCTGTTGAAGATGTCTGCCTCCATGGCCTCAGTTTGTTTAGGGGTGAAACGAAACTCAGAAACCAGTATCGGAGAGTGTTCCAAAGGGTCACAGTCTCCAAGCTCACCTTAAACAAAACAAAAATGGATTTAAAAAGAAAACTATTACATTATATATGTACTCAGAAAACTACTTTAGGAACTGTATTCTGGTTTAGTTGCTCTTTCATTTGGTTGTATTCACAGTCGTTCCTTTGGCTAAAATCAAAGGAAAACCAGGCAGTATTTGATCATGCAAATTAGGGTTCAAACTGCATGGTGTTAGACTAGAGAGTAAAATAAAAACCACAGCTCTCGTGGTGCTGCATGTACAATTTTTCCTTCTCTATTCAGTGATAAATACAAGCATTACCAACAGACCGACAAACATAAAGCTACTTTTACACTGTAATATAATGCAACGTTAATGTGAAACTATTCTAAGTATTGTATTGAAAATCAGACACTATCTAAACTGGATACTCATTTGAACAAGTATCAATACTAAAAAGTCACATTCACGAGACAGAAATGAACCTTTCCTGAATATTTTCTGAATGTTCTTGAGCTGTAGCAGAAGTATAAAGGGGCACTATGTAACATTTCTGGTCAGGGGTCCACCAATTTCTTCTCTCTATATGTCCATTAAACTTATTTTGTTGCATTTATTAAATTACAGGCATTTTTTGCTACAAGAAATTACATTCTCATTGAGATAGATGAGTTTAATGCCACACTTTGGAACTTTCTACACAAAGCAATAACATGTCAAATAGCTGGCGGACCCTCTACCTGAAAAATTACATCATTACCTACCTTAAAAACCTCTTAAATTCACCTATATTGAAAGCTATATTTTGGGGTATAACTAAACTATATTTTGAATAGAAATAGGCTGTGGTTGTCAGTCTGCAGTGAACATGTCATTCATCATGAGTTTCTTTCATGTCAATACATCCACTTTGGGCTTTTAACTCATTTAACTACTGCTCTTGTGCTGCATGTACAATTTTTCCTTCTCAAATCAGTGATAAATACATGCACCACGAACAGACTGGCAAACACAAAGCTGCTTTTACACTATAATATAATGCAGATTTAATGTGAAAGTATTGTAAGTATTATATTGAAAATCAGATGCTAATCAATACTAAAATTTGTATCGAAACAAGATATTCATTTGAACAAGTATCGATACTAAAAAGAGACAGAAATGAACCTTTCCTGAATAGTTTCTGAATGTTGTTGAGCAGTAGCAGAACAAGTACAAGAGCATGTAGACTAATATATGCCCATAGACCACTATGGAATATACTGTATCTGAGCAGCTGAAGGATTACACAGATATAAAACCATGTGGTAATGGGAAAGAAAAAATGACTACAGTTTAATGTTGAAATTGACATTCTGTTGTCTAAAGAAAGAGAGTTTTTTGTTATCATTGTGGTATTGTAACCGGTATTGAGTCTTGAGTGTATTTTTTAGTATCAAAATTGAGTTTAAAACATTCAGTAAACATAATATTTACAGCTGAATATGATACAAAACATATTGTATTTTAATGCAGGTTTCAGTATTTTGTAACTAAAAATATTTTCAAAGTATTTCTCCTATCACAGTTATATCAGTTACATTATATCAACACAGATGTTCAGGGAATCGTTTTTGTATCTGGAAAAATATATACTTATGTGACTCTTATGCAACTTTATAAATAAAATATAATAGGCTACCATTGTTTATCTTCATCTGCCATACATTTTTAAAACAGAACTGCACATCATTAAGTTGTGTTTGTGTAATATTTATGGAAAAGCAAGGTATTTGTCTTGGTTACGTAAATAAAACAATACTCACTTTGTAAACAATAAGCTCCCAGCTCCACCGCAACCTCATACGGACATTTTAATCTGAAAACATAACAAAATTGTGTGTTTACAAAGCATTCTTCTCACATAATAGCCTGTCCCATCTTCAGTGTGACATGTTAATACAAAACAAATGCGTGAGGCCAAAACTGTGACAGAGTGTGTCAAGGAGGAGCGGAGCAACCCTTTTCTAAAATAGGCAGCCCTGATCTGAGCGTTATAATAGAACAGGCTCAGGGGAGGCATGGCCCAGATAGAGACAGAAGAGCCAAAGGAGAGACCGTGTGAGAGGGGGCCAAACACTAAAACAAAGAAAAGTTACACATTCAAGCTTTAGGCAGTATTTTTTCTTAAATATACAAGTTAAAGGGT
Source organism: Boleophthalmus pectinirostris (assembly GCF_026225935.1). Lineage (NCBI taxonomy): Eukaryota > Metazoa > Chordata > Actinopteri > Gobiiformes > Gobiidae > Boleophthalmus > Boleophthalmus pectinirostris. Next base: position 27,180,468 of record NW_026571447.1, read on the forward strand.
TTACTGTTTTGAACTTTGAAAGATTTTATTTTTTGCTTTGAACCTGAAGTTTTCGGTGTAAATGAGGTAAAGAAGGTGGATGAAATTAAAACTATTCATACTTTGCAGCTGATATCATTAACAGTATGGTGCTAACTGTAGGCACTGCTCTGTCTGAGGCTTTGTTAGACTTTAATCTGATTTAGGTGAAACTCCAACAGGTGAGCTGATTTGTGCTGCTGAACAAATCCCTCACAGTCACAGGCGAGCTGGTGTTCACTCTCATCTATTTGCTGAAAAATCAAACACCTAAATAGAACCACGGACGCTCGTATTGATCACAGGCTCCTGAAAATGTGCCGCCTGTATCCACTGTCTTTGCTAATGTTTGCATTGTGTTTCCATGGTAACTGGTGAACATTCCATCAATAGACAAACATACAGAACACCCCCAGCATGATGTCACTGCAATGTATCAATAAAAAGTGGGATTTAATAAAGGCTGATAAAAACAGTTTTAGATATTTTTGCATCCATATTTTCACCCAGTTTATTTCATGTGTTAAACTACAGAAGCACTTTGAGGACAAGGGAACCACCTCATGATGTCATCAGTTGGAACAAAGCATTTTAACTCTAGAAATTGAGATGAACTAAGGGCCTGTTTACCCGAGAACGTTCGCAGGTAAAAACAACAAAATTTTAATGTCAGTGCCTTTCATTTAGACGGTGACAGCTTTGTTGGGGCTTACAAATGCAAAAATCTGAAACCACCCTCAAGAGTGGAAAAGTTGAATACACTCCGCTGTAGCGTTTCTGTCTACACTGCCCAAGATGTAAAACTCTGGTCAGATATGCTCACGTCACCTATGTGTTTACGTCACATACATCACCACCTAGCTGCCTGGCATGCATACCCAATCAAATTCCACACACTTTTGCGTCACCATATGCACGCAGATTTCCTCCTGAAAACTCTTGCCTAAACACTTAATAGAAAGTGAAGATGTGACGCCACTTTTGCAAGAACCCCGGAAGTTGGAGACCGCGCACTGGCCAATCAGCGAAGAGTAATGAAGCCATGACGTCAAACTCGAGCGCCTGTCTGGGTCCCTTTTGTGGTACAGCACAACAGTAAACAAAGCGGTCGAGATGGATGTAAACGAAGACATACATTCTGTGTTGGCAACGTTTCCGGAGATCAAGGATTCAAAGTCCGAACAAAGAGAATGTTCTGTGAATTTTATCAAGGGGAAAGACGTAATTGCCCTTCTTCCTATGGGATTTGGCACATTACATACACAACCAGATAGCAGTGATCGGTTAAGTAAAAAAGTACCCGCCTACCATCGCGCAAATGAATAATAATGCTGTGAGGTCAGACAGTTTCCCTGAAGTGAAACCAGCTGGTGAATCAGGCTAATATTGTGGAACATTCTACACAAAGCAATAACATGTCAAATAGCTGGCACATCCTCAACTTGAAAAATGACATCACTACCTACATTAAAAACCTCTTAAATTCACTTATATTAAAAGTAAGGAGACAATTTTTTTTAAGTATAAGTAAAGGTTCTGTTTTGAATTGAAATAGGCTGTGGTTGTCACTCTGCAGTGGACATGACATTCATCACGAGTTTGTTTCATGTCAAGACATCCACTTTGGGCTTTTAACTAATTGAGCGTTCCTGTGCGGTGCCGTTTGTCACGTCATCTCTGCTTTTCTCATCCATTTGTGTGTCACCCCTCTTCTCCATCACTCCTCCCTCACCCTTCTCTTTTACCTGTAGTCCTTCCCCCCTTTCTCTCTCTTTCTCTCTTTAATACAAACACATACTAAGGCTGTAGTCGACAAGTGTAATTCTTGGTCGACTAAACATTCCGCATTGAATAGTCGGCTAAAAGTTGAAAAGCATTTTGCAGCTTTAAACTCTGGCATCTGATCCAACCGGCCCCACATTTATACAAAACAGGGCTGCAAGTTAATCATATTTTAAATGCAATTAACAAACCGCAAAGTCTGCAATTTTTCAAGTAACATAATTACCTCCACAAACAAGAAAATATCCTTATATCTTATTCGGCATAAAACCTGCTACACTGCAAAAAACTAAATCGAGCCAAGTTAACATGACTTGAATTAAGAAAGTTTTATCAAGATTTGAGTAAATTTCCCTTAACAAATAAAATTATCTGCCAGTGGAATAAGACTTTTTGTATCTTGCTACACTTAAAATAAGAAAAACAAAAACTTTTTGTACTTAAAATAACAAACTAAATTGAATGTTGCTTGAATTAAGAAAAACACACTTATTCCATTGGTAGATAATTTGACTTGTCAAGTTGAATCTATAGATAGATATTGTTTTTTCCAGTGTAACTCTGTAGTTTAGATCTGTACAAGCATGTTCTGAAAGTTATTCCTTTTTTGTCAGTTTAGTCAATTGTTCTGGACATGTTTAAAATCCTATGATTAAAACACAGCCCTATACAGAAAATTAATAGTAAACAGTGGCAGACTAAACTCAGATTAAAGAATTTAAACTCACAAACTCAAACTAACTTACTCTGAATTCGCTTCAGTTTTATCTGCCAAGCCTGCACTCTACTTGTTTGCATACACTTTCACCAATCTCTCATCCCTCTCTTTCCGCTGCATCACTTCTTCCTAACCTCCTCTCCCTTGCCTCTCCTCCGTCTATTAAATGTACCACCTCATTTCTCCCTCACCCTTTTTGGTCCCCCTCTGCATCCATTTTATATGAGCTCTCTCTGTCTCACCCCTCCCTAACCTCTCTTTCCCCTTGCTCACTCCATTTCACCCCTCCCTTACCCCTCCATCCCCTCTCACTCTTTCTCTCTTTCTCACACACACATACACACACACACACTTCTCCTCCCTCTACTTAATGTCCCACTTCATTCCTCACATCTTCGTCCCCCTCTCCATCCATTTTACATGCCACCTCACCCCTCTTTTATCTCTACCCTACATCACTTCTTCCTAAAGCTGCAAGTAATGATTATTTTAGCACTGGAAAAAACAGCAATTCATTTTTCGATTAGTTAGTCAAACAATTAGGGAAGCACTCGTCCCATACTGGAATTGGACATTAGTGGTGATACTGAAAAATGTGTTGAATCGGATATCAGCTTCTAGATACAGTATGTAATAAGACTAAATACTGGTCATAGTTTTCTGATGTCACAAAAAAAAAAAAAAAAAAAAAAAACGACAAAATATTTTATCAGAAGTGCCTTTCGTTTAGACAGTGACGCCATTTTTGGGGCTTAAAAACACAAAAATCTGAAACCACCCTTCAGAGTGGAAGAGTTGAATACACACCGCCGTAACGTTTCTGTCTACACTGCCCAAGATTTAAAACTCTGGTCAGATCTGCTCATGTTGTGTACACGTTTACGTCACATACATACAGTACACAGAAACCTGGCATGCACACCCAACTGAATTCCACACACTTTTGCGTCACTGTATGCACACAGATTTCCTCCTGAAAACACTCACCTAAACACGAAATAAAAAGTGAAGACCCAACAACACTTTTGCGTCATCTGTTCAGATCGTCATCATATAAACGTAGCCATGCACTGTGCGATATTTTCAATCGATCGTTTCACTCTGCCTCAGCTCAAACTGTACAACCAAATCACAGGGTTTAAAAGTTCACAGCTCATGGAAGTACTTCAGCAGTGCGAAACCTTCACGAGAGGCGACTTATTGATAGGTTCTCGTTACCCATGTACACTACACTAAGGACGACACACAATTAAGCCAAAAGTCAGCCTGATCCCAAAAACAGTCGAGTGAAAAACTATCTCAAAAACAGCCAATGTATGCCCCGCTTAGAAAGTCTCATAATATTTGAACTTTTACTCATACAAAGCTGTTCAGTAGATACTTATGGGATAAACAACAGCTACATAACATTATTACATTATTTTATCTGTGTTTAGAAAATAAATGCAGTTTTCAGTCTGCACTGGTAATGGTAATCGATAGATATTTAATCTGTAGAATCAGAATCCATATCAGAACTGAAAAAGATGGATTATTACCGGTACATCTTTACAAACAATTATTTCTATTGTACAGTAGCACTTTTTAAACACATTATCAACCAAATTGATGTTGAAATAAGGAGACTGAAGGTTTCAAGTATATCAAGTAATATTTACAAATAAAGTGATTTTTGAAGAAAATCAGAACGCAGAGTTTGTTTTTTGACATTTTGATTTAATCATGCTGCTGTCTCTGTCTCTGAGTCTGAATTTTTTTTATTTTTATAGTCGACTAGTGATGATTAGTTTGTTAATGGTTAAAGTCCTGCCCCAACCCTCTCATACCCCTCAATCATTTCTTGTTATCCTCTTCCTTTTTCCACTCATTTAACATGCCGGCTTCCCCCTTCTCTCTCTCCTTTTCTCTCTCTCCCACCCATATCTAATCCTGTCCGTTGCGCAGTCCTCCCCTTACGTCCCACACTCTCCTCTGGGTCTCTGGGGGGCTGTAACAGGCTCAGGTATCGCTCTGCTCTGCCACCTCCTCACGTTTAGCATCCAACACAATAGGCCAGGTCATGTGATGTTATAGCTTTGTACAGAGCCTATAGTTCACAGTGGAGGTGGAGGGCACTTAGAAATCCTATGGGAAAATCTGCTGATAAAGAAGTAGTTTTGATGGTTTATGGATAAATATCTCTGTAATTAATAGTCTATTTGCACTAGAAACAAAAACAGCCTGATAAACTCAAACTATCTGCACTCAAAAAATAAAAATATGTTGTTTACTTTAATAAAGAATATCTAGATTAACCTTTTCTAATGTAAATATCTTGTCTTCTGTTAATTAAAAGTAGATAAACTTGCTCTCCAAAATGCGCTTTTATGTTATATAAAACAATATGATGAAAAATGATTATAAAATGCATACTTTAAAAATGAAAACTTGACCTTAAAGTGTAAATTTGTACATAAAAAAAGCATAAAAAGTGGAAGTCATTTAATTCAATTAAAGAAGCGCAATTGAAGATAGTAGTATAATATTCAACATCCAGCTTCTGTTTAGATTTTTTTTTTGTAAATACGTTGTCCACAGAGAATATTAGTCCCTGTCTTCTTTCTTAGATTTAATCGTGAACAAAACCTATATGAATCCTTTAGAGACATGACGCTACAGTGAAGGGAGAGGCAGCTTATTTGTCTATTTGTCGTGAACTCATTGTGAACTCATCTTAGTTTTGGGTGTGGCCTCTGTTGCTTGGTTGTATGTAAATATGACCCTGCCTTGAGGTTTGTGCAGTCTAAAAACCTTAAGAAGAGTGCGTTTTAAAATGACAATGATCCTTACTTGCCGGACAGGATGTCTTGTCGAAGCTGTAACACAAAGAGATATCTGGAAAAGAAGAAGCACAATAGATAAACGTAATGAATCATACATTAAATACACTGGGCTAAACCAACTGAAGAACTGAACTAGGATTGAATCAGGTCTAAATCAGGACCACAACAAAGGACTAAAACCAGGTTTAACCGGTCAAAATGTGGTTCAGGATTACCCCATTCTTAACAAGGTCTAAACCCAAGTACAAAGGTCTACGTTATGAAGCCACAAACAGGAAGAAAACCAGGTCTAACTAGGACTAAACTAAGTCTAAACTATAAGAGAACATAAGGTCTGAGGACTAACCTATGGCAAGCAGGACTTAAGGTCTAAAAACTACCATAAACTAGGTCTAAACCAGGACTAAAACAGGTTACTTGAACTTTAACCTATTCCTTTTAAGTACCATTTTATTTCCGTTGCTTTGTGTACACATGTTTTGTACTGATATGTTGCTCAGACAACTTCAAATAAAGCAAATATACTAATCTAGGACTCAACCAGCAAGTGGGACTACTGTACACCACAAAGACTAAACCTGCAACTTTTGTTTTTTCTTTTTATATAAAGACATAGCTAGGAGATGTATTATTAGGGGTCTAACGATATACATCCCACGGTATGATATTTATTGTGATATTTTGTGGAGGCTAAACAGCTAAAACTGTTAATATTCTACTTTTTCCTCTTAAAATGCCTTGACAAGACTTAATCCAAAGAACGAAGACTTAAAAGTGCTTAGAACTGTTATTTCTACTTGTAGTCTACACTGAAATGGAGCAAAGGATCATGGTCTACGTAGTTCCCTCTGTCTTTTTTTTTTTTTAGCTATTACTGTACCATAACTCTTAATTTAAAGAAAAAGACTTGTAATTCGATATATTGTGATGGTCCACGATATTATTGTGAGAACTTTGACGATACAATATCACGATATTTCGGTTATTGTTACATCCCTTTTTTATTATTATTAGGGATGTAACAATAACCCAAATATGTTTATATCGTATTATCAAAAGTCTCACAATAATATCGTGGACTATCACAATATATCGAATTATAAGTTCCTTTGCTTAAATGCATGGTTTCATATCAACGGCTTTTAAATCAGGAACTAGATATCCCATGATTCATTTCAGTGAAGACAACATGAAAAAAATATGTTTTTGACTTGAATTCTTCGGATTATGACAGAGATAAATCACTTCAAAATCTTGTCAAGGTATTTTAAAAGCAAAAAAAGTGTCCTATCTACAATTATATTAACCTTTTCAAAATATCGCAGTAAATATCGTACCATGCGATGTATATCGTGATAATATTGTACCGAGAGATTTGGATATTGTTACATCCCTAATTATTATTGAAGAAAACAATGTTATAAATAGTTTTGGATTAAGACAAAACCAGGTCTACAAAAAGGACTTAAAAGTTTTAAACTAGGACTAAAATGTGTCTTTACCATGGTCGAAACCTAATCTGAACTCGAAATTTTACAGCAGCGCTCCTTATACAACATTGGCAATTGAAGCGCAGTGTTTTTGGACAGATAAACACGACAGAAGCGTTCATCTTGCTCACTGCTTCTGTACTAACGAGCTGTGTGTCCATTTGGCCTTGATTTGACTGTGCCCAGAGCAGCAGAGTAATTAGCCCTCCACCCCTTTGCTCCAGCCTCCAGAGACCAGAGCGTGCAGCGCAAAAACGCTACATCTACACAGGCTCAATCAATGACATTTTAAATATTAACCTTAAGTAATTTGAACAAGATTTATGGAGGTTGTAGGTATGAACTTTTGGATTTGTTTCAAGGTAATTCAAAGTGATGTATATTTGTTTGAAGCAAAAATTATCGCTCCATGGAGTTAGGTTTCTTGATTTATTTAGGTGACTATTTTAATGCACGTTACGTAACTTTTCTGGTGGAGGGTTCATGGTAAGCTTCTCTCCATGGGGATGTTATTGCTTTAGTTGATTAGCCATAATTGTAAGCATTCAAAACAAATTAGCTTTTTTAATCCATTATTTTAAGAACATATGTAGTTTAAGTGACTATATTTTTTCTATTTCTGTCTTAATGTCCTGACAGTTATAGAGAGAAGTTAGAGATATTGCTTTGTCTTAAATGTTCCACTTGATCTATCGCCATGGAGACAAGCAGGTGACACCAACAACCCAAGTTACAGGTCAGATCTGCGGAGGTCTGCTCACACAATACTTGAATTTTAATCAATAAAAACATCTGTAATTGAATAGATCCAAGATATGTACAATAGATTAATGCCATTCTGTGAAACATTACAGCCAAAGCAAGAAATATCTCCATGGATGCTGTACCATGAAAAAAAAAAAAAAAAAAAGTTACACAGTGTACCTTTAACATACACATGGCAGAGGTTTTAATTATTACTACTTCCTATGATACTACTTCCTATGATGTATAAAGCTGTGATTTTTTATTTTATTACTTTCTTCTTTGTATATTTTATTACTTATCTTTCTATTTTATTTTTACTTTTACATTTATATAAATATGTCTTATTTTACACCTGTCTCTTGCTGTCTTTTTTGCTACTTATTTAGAATTATTTTACCATTTATATTTTTGCTCTTTGTTATTATATTATATTGTGATGTTTGAGCTACTGTGTCCAAATAATTTCCCTTGTGGATCAATAAAGTTTGTCTAAGTCTAAGTCTAAGTCTAAGTCCTTAATTTGTAGGATAATACCAATAGTAAGTGAAAGTTTTACAGCATGCCTGTGAAGTTTGTGAAGAAAACTTGTATTTTTAGTAAAATACTTGACATCAGATTAATATCCTGAATTTAAGACATTTAAACTCATACAGAAATTGTGTTTAGTAGTGTGATTTTTACCTTGTGAATTCCTCCCGCAGGTTATTGGGCTCAGACGAGTAGAACTTGACTCGGAAGAAGAGTCTGTAAGGGGGACCGTCTGCCAGAGAGAGGTCAGAGAGGTCAGAGGGGAAGAAATCAAGATAAAACAGCTGAGCAGAAAATTGAATAACATGGTGCTGTTGAATTGGTTTCTTTTCCTTGAGTTTTATCAGGTATATAAACTATCCGTCTGATCGCTTCAATTCGTCACTGTCAGCAGCATGGGGACAAACAGCACTTCACACATATCTCTGCCTCCTCTCTCCCGCTGCTCGGGTAAGAGGTTTGCTTCATGTTCTACGCTCTCAGATAGGGAGATCACCCGCACCGCTTTTAATTATCCTACACAGCCATTTAGATCCACGTCCCTCGTACTACTTATTTAGAGAATGTTCCACTTTGTCATTGCCAAAAGTATTGTATAAAAAGTTTGATTTAACTGGAAAACATGGTCAAGACTTTTGTGATCTACAGAGTGAGTGTTACGTCAGCTCCAGTCAAATAAAGCCAATCGAGGCTAGCGGTTAGAGCAACCAAAGAGCCAATCGGGAGCCAGGAGTGGAAGGTGTTGAAGATTTCCCAGGTGCACCACTGGCTTGACAGGGGCTTAGCAACAATGTTGTCAATCAAACCTGTTGCGAAGAGGTTAATACGAACATTTTAAGATCAAAATGATGAGTCTGACAGCAGCAGTTACAGAGTGAAGCGACGGTATTTCAATAGAAAGAGAATTGCAGTCCATCATGCCCATGCTCACTTGCTATGTCCACTTATATATGCAGTCTATGGCCTTGTCACAATCTGAGTGCACTTTGAAATGTTAAGGCATGTTTTGAATCATTTCAAATCTTTTTGTAATTATTTTATTAACTATTTTGTTCCAATATTGCTGATTCAACTGAATGTTAAAAAGAAAAAGAAATGGGCTACATTTAATGTCCAAAGAGGCAATTTATGGATATCTTTTATTACTGGTTCTATGGCTGTTTTTCATTGTTAAAAACGTGAGTAATACTAATTGTTCAGAGAAACACGATCACTCAGTCAACAATAAAATATCCTCATCAATGTTCAATAATTGTCAAATCCACCTTTGATTTATGAATAATGTCTACTGACTTGGATCGCGAAGGTTTGAGACTTTTAAAATATGGGTCCCCAGAAAAAACGTTGGGAAACACTGGTCTATGGCATTCTCGCATTCAGGGTTGTAACACTTAGCCAGGCTTTCTTTAAGTGTCACAACTGATAAAAACTGGATATCACATTGTGATATAATACAGCTACTGTATGAGTTTAATTTGGCTTCCCATGCCCCGCCAATATTATTAATTTGCAAAATCAGTCCAAAATGTTGAATCTACTTTTTGTTTGTTAAGGATGAGCCCTAAAAACTCCATATATTTACCCTCTCTTGCTCTCTCTTGTCTACAATCATTCCAGTGTGAGTACATAACATCACAACTTGACAATTGTTTGCCACGATAGTGAAAGAATAATTAAACCATAGTTATTTTTTGCTGACAGAGAAGACACTGGACTTTGTGCCACACATTTTACCATAAAACAAAATACAAACTACCTTTGTATTCTTACCTACTTTTTTGCTACTTATTTAGAATTTCAATTCAATCTTTATTAAGAACACATAATATCTGGTTCATAGTATATAAAAAAAAAGAAGAAGAATTTTTTTTTTCATATATACAGGTTATAATGTATACAGACAAGACTGCCAGTGTCCCCACAGCTTAGAGGTGAATCTTACAGAGCTCGTCACAAGACACACTAGAGATTGAATGACTTGATTTCTCAGATCCATGGCTCTACACATAAATGAATAAATACAACCTCTGATTGTGAAGACACAGGGTCTCACACCAGTTTCCAAACATTTCACTGGCGCTACAGAACCTCGGCACTTTCAGTAATATTCTCAAAAAGTTATTATAGGCCACTGTAAAACCCTGCACACTCTTTTTCTTGTAGTTGAGATGCAGAATATACAAGGGCAAGCAGAAACAGTTAAAAAGTGCAAATTTGACTAGCCTGATTCTTCAGCCAGTTTCACTTTGCAGAAACCGTCTGACCTCGCAGCATTAGGATTCGCTTGCTCGATGGTAGGCGCGTACTTTTTTAATTTAACCAATCACTGCTATTTGGTCGTGATGTATGTAATGCGTTGCTAACGGGGATAACTGGTATATTAAGCTTTTCCAAATCCTGTAGGAAGAAGGGCAATAACGTCTTTCCCTTTGATAAAATTCACCAAACATTCTCTTTGTTCTGGCTTTAAATCCTTGATCTCGGGAATCATTGCCAACGCAGAATGTATGGCTCTTTGCTGATTGATTTTTGCCTGAACTCGCACTTCCAGAGTTTTTGTCTCGTGTATTCCAATTCCTGACCTATTCGCTGGAGAGAAATTAAATTGAGTGGAGGCACTAGGTGGCGCCAGCCTGGCTAAATTTTGACATCACTGGAGCACGTGGAAAACTTACGGACAAGAATACTGGCCTGACCGTAAAGCTTACACTGCTGCTTATACACGTCTCTATCATCTGAGAGGTCACTGGTGACATAATGTCCAAGATATTTTTTTTTAGAATAGAAGAAATGTATTAGTATTATTTATATTTTTTCTCTTTGTAATTATATTTATTGTGATGTGGAAGCTACTGTGTCCAAATAATTTCCCTTGTGGATCAATAATGGTTGTCTAAACCTAAGTCTGAGTCTAAGTACGCTCCACCTCCATTTTGAACGACAGGCTCTTTACAATGACATAGCATATTGAGTTTAGCAGGTTGAGTGCACATTTTCACTCCCTCTAAGGTTGGACTGACTCAAATCTCAAAATACATGAGATGCAACTTTGGAAGGAAAAAAATATGTAAACTGAAAATCCACTCACTCGGAAATTTCATCTAACGGCAGCATTAGTCATATAGCGACTCACACATGTGGCTATAGATGGAAATTAGATCTAAGCAAAGTCCTGGCTGTCCATTAATACATGCTGTCCCATTCAAACAAACAAATAAATAAACTATACTATAAAATAATCAGTTTAAAAGGTAATATATTATGCAAAATTGATTCTTGTAAGCCATATTAGAATGCGGTTACCTCTTCAGAAACATACCTGGAGTCGTGTTTTGTTTCATTCACACACGTCTGAGTAATCCCTTATATTTTGTCTGCATTTCAAAAGCTCAAAATGCTCTGCTTCACCTTGTGATGTCATGTAGTGGTAGTTTTCAAGTTAACAACTCCTTTTACCTTTAGGTCAGTAGAGAATCCCCAATTTCAGGGCTGATATTATATAAATAAATAAATCTAGTGGAAGTGTATGAGGTTTAAAAACACAGTGGAGCACTTCCTGTATTACCACATGACATCATAAGGTGGAACAATGTTTTCAGAACTCAGTGGCAATATGCAGGGTTTGTGGGTTAAACATGTGAGTGAAACAAAACACAACTCCAGGTCTGTTTTTGATGAGGAAACAACATTATAACATCAGAAAACAGCGTAATGCTGACTCTTTAAACAGTTTTATTTACCACTACAGTAGCACTGATTTCACCTTAGTTCATTTTAGCTAACAGAGAGGACACTGAACTTTGTGACAGTTTGATATGCCTAGGCCACATTATTTACAGCAAATTCTACCTCAGCATTACCTGTTTTCCTCCATGTTACACTATAGACTCTTTAGAATGTCATCATCACGTGAACATAACCTATTGAGTTGAGTGCACACTTTCACTCCCTCCTTACGCTCTCTTGAACCGTTCACTTTCCCTTTGAGCAAACAAAAGCTGTGGTTCCCGTGCTGCTGCTAATCACCATGTCAACATTCGATAATGGGCCACCTGCTCCCACCCTCACCTGCTACTGACAAAGCACAGCGCACATAAAACCAGACAGCAATTAGACAATGGGGGAACACTTACCTCTGATTTGTTTCTTTATTAGTTTGGACATATCAAGCCAGTGCTGCAGGGAGACAGAGGGAGACGAGAGGAGCTTATTAAGACAAAATGAAATTACACTCATAGTACTGCTCAGGTGTGTGGTTGTACTCACTGAGACTTGGTCTGAGTCCATAAACTGCAGTCCGAAGTAGTCTGTCTCCACTAGATCTATGTGGTACATGATTTGATCGAAGAGGTCTTGGCCTTTGGATTTACTCTGAAACATGAAAACAGTATCCTGTGTAAGTAGGGTTGGGTGACATGCAAAAAGCTAATCACAATTTTTTACCTCATAGTACTGATGGATTTTTTATTTTGGATATTGTCAAAAAATAAAAATGGCTTTCAAAATATTTTTTCTGAATATAAACAATAGTGCAGACTTTTAATGATTGTGATTAACACAAACAAGAGTTTCTACCTCATGTCTGAACTTTTGCTTTTACTGATAGAACATTGGCTGTTTGGCATTGATTAATAATACAGTAACATTTTAGTAAAAAATTACACTAAAACAAAAGCATGTGGTTGTTTTTAAAAAAAAATTGTTGTGTTTATTCCACTGAAAAACATCTCACCTAATGTGAGCAAACTAATATTCCACCATATGACATAAACCCTTCCTATCTCCATGGAGAATTTTCCCATATGGTTTTAACTTTCTTTTTCCATGGAACCCACAACCAGAAAGTTACATATTGTATCTTTATGAAGAGCCAACCATATATCATTGACAATTAAAATCTCTTAAGACAAATTAAATAGTACAGTCCTGCATGTGAGGACTGAAACAGATATAAACACTATTGGTGGGCTGTGGCACTGTCACGACTTATCGCTGTTATTTTATTCAACTTTGATTAGTATTATGAATTGATAGTTCTACTAAAATTAATAATCATAATCAAACAACTAAAAGTTAATGTCATGTCTAGGGATGGGAATCGATCCCGAGATCTTGCACACATGATAAAAATTATCTTGAAAGATTTTTATTCCATGTGTTTCCTTTTGGATTGAATAGAAAACTACGTTGAGTTACTGTGTCCAAATAATTTCCCTTGTGGATCAATAAAGTTTGTCTAAGTCCAAGTTTAAGTCTAAAAAAGGTTCAAGTGCTGGTGAGTTATACCTCTTGAAGCTGTGGTTCTACTGTGACAACAGAAATATAAAATTAAAGCCGCAAGCGGCGTCGAACGGCCCTCGCCTGCCGCGCACGCAAACGTTGCGCACTTGGACGCCACGCCCACGAACACCACGGCCGCAATTCATGCGTCCCGCCAACACGATTCCCTAAAGGCCATGCCTGCAAACTCTGTGCCTGCAAATGGCGAAATTACATAGTGCGCTTTTAAATGTTCTTTGCACCCCCTGCTGCCAACTATGAAAAATGCCCATGTCAGTAATATATGTTTTTGCTTCTAGTAATTAATAGAATTGAATTGCCAAATTTGGTACAAATCCGACAAGGTTGATGTTTCATGTCTATGGTAGGGGGCGCTATAGTGTTCACTTTTCATATGTTTTATAGTGTATTATATTCAGACTGAGATCACACATTAGTGATTCAAATTTCAACACGATCGGACTAAGTCTGTGGGAACAGGAGCAAATAATGTCACCTTGAAATTCGCCAAAACTTTGACTAAATTTTGCAGCTTCGCCGCACGTAAACCGTGACAGTTATCAAAAAAAATCAGCTAACTTTAGATGTTCCACTTGTCTAGATGATGTACGGTGATTTTCAGCCCTGTGGGTGAAGCGCCTTCAGAGGAGTTCGTTCAAACGCAATGTGAACGAAAATGCGGACTCAAATGTCAATCCAATATGGCTGCCTTCTGGTTTGTCAGGGGGCGTGGCCATAATAACATTTTTTGTTTGTCTTGACATGACGAATGTGTGTACCGAATTTCGTGGCTCTATGACAAAGATGACGGGGACGTCTCCCATAGGCGCCAAATTTTTGAGTCTTTGCGCCCCTGCTGGCCAACAGTGAAAATGGTATCATGTCCATAATATAATTTTTTGCTCGTTATCATGCATAGAATTTAATTCCCAAATTTGGTGCAGATCTGACTATGTTGACGTTTCATGTCTATGGTAGGGGGCGCTATAGTGTTCACTTTTCATATGTTTTATAGTGTATTATATTCAGGCTGAGATCACACATTAGTGATTCAAATTTCAGCACAATCGGACTAAGCATGTGCGTGTAATATATTTTTTTCTATTTTTGGGAGGAGTTTTAGCGCCCCTGCTGGCCAACAGTGAAAAATTCGCCATGTCCATAATATAATTTTTTGCTCGTAATTATGCATAGAATGTAATTCCTAAATTTGGTGCAGATCTGATAATGTTGACTTTCATGTCTATGGTAGGGGGCGCTATAGTGTTTTTTCATATGTTTTATAGTGTATTATATTCAGACTGAGATCACACATCAGTGATTCAAATTTCAGCACGATCGGACTAAGTCTGTGCGAACAGGAGCAAATAATGTCACCTTGAAATTAGCCAAAATTTTGACTGAAATTTGCGGCTTTGCCGCACGTAAACCGTGACAGTTATCAAAAAAAATCAGCTAACTTTAGATGTTCCACTTGTCTAGATGATGTACGGTGATTTTCAGCCCTGTGGGTGAAGCACCTTCAGAGGAGTTCGTTCAAATGCAATGTGAACGAAAATGCGGACTGAAATTTCAATCCAAGATGGCCGCCTTCTGGTTTGTCAGGGGGCGTGGCCATAATAAAATTTTTTGTTTGTCTTGACATGACGAATGTGTGTACCGAATTTCGTGACTCTACGACAAAGTTGACGTCGGGACGTCTCCCATAGGCGCAATGTATTTTGACTTTTCGAGGTGGCGCTGTGTCGCCATTTTTTTATGCCCGTGCACGAAATCTATATTTTATCGAATTTTTCGCCACTTCTGAATTTTGGGCAAAGTTTGGTGAGTTTTTGAACGTGTTTAGGGGGTCAAATTAGGGTTTAAAGAGCATAATAAAAATAATAATAATAATAATAATTTTAGCAAAAACAATATATCCGAAAACATTAGAACAACATATTATACATTTTTTGAAAGCTCTCGACCTTCCCCACGTCACCGTGGGGTCATTGGTGAGTGACGGGCGCATCTGGACCATCTCGCTGGGGTCACAGTCTGACCTCCCATTGACTTCCATTCATTTTAGCAGTAGTAAATATGAGCCAGGCCTTGGGCGTGGGTTACTGGGATACTGCTGTTCGTGCCGGGGGCGACCGTGGACATAGTTGCATGTCGTCTTGTCGCATTCGGACATGCGCACGTCCCTTCCCATTTGCTCCGCTGAGCGGAAGCAATAGGCCCTACGCCCTGTCGGGGCTCGGGCCTAATAAAAATGGTGTCAAAAAAATTGTGAACTGAACCAAACAATTTATTTATTATGTCAAAATCTTGTCTTGTCTTGTTCAGTCTCGAATCTTGTCTTGTGGAAATGGCCTCATCACATACCTAGTCAGGTCTGATTTGAGCCATACTGACAGACTACGGGTAATGTATGTATGTTTGAATATAAATAGCTTTAAGTGAGAGTTACAGAAGAACCATATGGGTCAGAACGAGAGGACAGGTCACTGGGGATTACACTGTTGATGATGGAAACTCTATGTACTTACAGTAACGCTGTGAGGGAGCCCGTGTTTGTGAGGCTAATACACACGAGGGGACCTGGACACATGACACAGGCCTTGCACTTTGGATCGAGATAGCCAGTCCAAACTTCCTGGTTTGTGTTTGAGGAAATCTGGGGTATTAAAGGATTGGGGACTGATTCAGAGAAGGGCTGATTCAAATATTGAGGCACTATTTTCACATACTGAGAAACACTTAGAAACAGTGAAGCTATTCTCAACAACCATTAAAGCACATAAGCTTAAGATGCACAGTGTAACTTTTCTGGTAGGGGTGTGCCATGCATTTGTCTCCATGGAGATGTTATTGCTTTTACTGGAATGGTATGGCATTAAACATATCTCCACAGAGACAACTAGGGCTGCGTATCATTAAGAAGTTGCCGATACAATACATACCTCGATACATTGGCCACGATACGATACATATCTTGATACAGTGCACTTTCGATTCGATACAATACATTTCAAAATGATTCTATATGGTCCAATAAAAATAATGGCTGTGATACTAAAAGTTTTTGTTAAACCACTTCTTGTGCAAAGTTCATATGAAACAAACATTTTAACCATTAAAAGAGTGAAAATGTCAAATGTGTCACATAAACACATTTCCTTCCTCGGAACAAGCAACAAAACTGTAGTGCTGTAACAAAATAATTTTGTAAAATATATCTTAAAAATACTCTTGGTGATATATTGATACAGCAACCCATGATATTAATACTGTATCATCACATTAAATGATACGATATATTGATATTTCAATATGTTTGCACACCCCTAGTGTCCAGTCAGCTGATTTATACAGGTTGTGGCCACATTCTGGACAGGGACGGAGCAAACATCACTGGGACAGAGGAAAACAAACACTGTCGCTGGATTAAAGAGGCAATCGAAATAACGAGCCCATGGGACTATAAACCAGGACGAGGGTCGATACTGTATCATCACATTAAGAGATACGATATATTGATAATTTTGCACACCCCTAAAGACAGTCAGGCTAAGTTATAAGCCAGATCTTTGAAGAGGCCTGCTCACAGTGAAATTGCATGTTTTATCTGAGAAATAAGAACACCCGTAATTTAATAAATGCTATAGGTATGCATGAACATCTCCATGGAGACAAGCAGACATTGAAGGGGATAATAAGAAATATAATTTGGCATAGATAGCAATAAGAGAGCAGTAAGAAGCCCTTTAATGTAATTTTCTACCATCATTTATGACTACTTTGGAAACCTATATTCACTGTATAAAATAGGCCATTTCTTATTCAAGCTGAGTCATAATTTTTTGCTGTTGTATTTTCTTGTTCGTTTGGAAACTTCACTCATTAGAATAAGCTTCTTATATGATTAATAGCTATATAACATCTTGTGTGATCATTGACTTAATAGGCTAATGAATAATTATCTAGCACGTCCCTAATGTCTTGTCATTAATCAAGAACTGTAAGTGAAAATCTCCCACCAAACTAGAGTGAAAATGTCCGATCAGGTGTGGAGCAGAACAGAGGATAATACAGGTTAATAACAGCCAACAGAGCCTATAAACCAACCAAACGAGCCAGCAGCTGTAATGCACTTCGTCCCATTGATGTGTGTTCAATAATAGCCTTATCACAACGACTTCTCATCCTCAAAGGCGGCACTCACAGGTGGCGCATGTACGTAACAGCTCTCGTGACACACAACCTTCAAAATGAAAATATCATACGAGCCATTTACGCACTTTGCCTACACACCACGCACACACACACACAAACACACACAAACACACACTCTCACTCACTCAATCTCCCACCCACCCGCGGCACAGTCCCCACAGCGGGTAATGAGATCAGGGAATCACAGACGGGCCGCGCGCAGGACAAACACTGCGCGCAAAGAACGATAAAAAGAAAGAAAGAGCTACAGGCTACAGTCGGCCAAACCAGACAAGTTGACAGATGAAATGTTCCAGAAGTCTATACCATATAGTGACACGAAACATTTCAGCGCACAACCTTCCGTTTTGGATGAGGTTACTTTAGTAAACTTTAAATGCGAACAAAATCAGAGATTTTATTTTATTTTTTTCATTTATAACGATATAAATAATAACTTTTTCATTTCCTAGATACTTCCCAATTAGCACGTGTCCTTGAGAAACTTATTAAAAGCCCTCTCTATTTTCCATCTGTTTAATAAATAATGAGCCTGGACTCACGGGCAGGTCCACGTTGACGTCCGATCCGTCCAGCAGCAGCACGCGGCAAGTGATGGAGGTCCGCGCGCCTCCCGCCGCGGGGATGTGCACTGAAGCCCCCCCGGTCACCACCGCTGGCGCGTGGACAACCTGCTGCTGATGGGCCAGGAGCAGGGGGTTCCCGGTCACCCCTCCGCCCCCTCCTGCCCCGAGCTGCCCGTCCCGCTCGTCCCGCTCTCTCGTTTGGAATCGGCTCCGCGAGCGGCGGCTGAACGTCCGCCGCAGAAAGCCCATCATCTTCCTGGTCCAAGAGTCGTTCTCCCCACGCGAGGAGAGCCTCCTGAGAGCCAGAGACCGGTCCTCAGACCGGGGGTGACAGCGGCATACCAAGTGAACGTGTCCTGAATGTACACACAGCCACTACGAGAGCCCGGTGGGTTTAGCAGCTCCCTCCGTCTCCGTCCTGTCCCCGCTGCACCTGCTCCGGAGCTCGCTGTTGCACACCGACCCCTAGATCCTGAAAAAGTCCGTGGCTCCGCAGCGGGACCTCAGAATATACTGTACCCCCCGTGTGCTCGTGAGCGGCGGGGAAATCCACTCCGTGCCTCTGGACTGATGCGGGGCTTATTCCCAAGTCTCTCACCGCCGAACCGAAACTATAATCTACCTCACAGGTAAAAGTCAACCAGTGAAACTGGACAAACAGCCTGGTCTGCGCATGTGCGCTATACAGCGCAGAACAAACTTCTGCTCCTTCAACTGGACGAGTCGACAGCGTCAAACCAGCGCCATCTGTCTGCCACGCGCCCGCCTCACGGGACTGAGAGGATGACCCAAGTTACCAAGAACTGATGTGTCATTACACTGGTCAGAGCAGATATGTGTAGAGTTACATCTAAACTCAGTGGGTGTGTGGAGTGGGTCCGCTGAGTCAGAATGAAGATTTTACTCCACAAGTTTGTCCCGTCTAACTGTGCACATTTGGACCTAACGTCACAATATTACAGTGACAAAGCTGCAGAGACGATGTGATCTTGAGTGCTAAATTACATTTTGTCAGCTGCTAAGCTTCTACATCATCAGACAATTGGCTGAGGTGGTCTCACTGATATAGTTCCTGATTTAGAAGTGACTGAAGGTCAAAGAGCCCCATCAAAGACACAGTTCAAAAGACTGCAATGTTCACAGGTTCACACAAAGACAAAGTGCAGCATTAGATACATTCACACAAGAACACAATGAAATAAAAATCATAAAATCAGTGTTTATTGTGTTAATAATTTAAACTTGTTTACAGTGTGTGCTGCTCCTCTGAGCTTTATCTAACGTACCGATCAAAATCCTGTCACCACGGTTACTGTTGGCACGGCAGAGAAGAACCACATATCATCTTTGTTTTGCTCTGCCGCCAGGTTTGATGCAGCGACTGGGAGCCATCAGTCTAAGGCACGCTAATTCTCATAAGTGGAAGCATCGCTGAGTGGCCTCTCGCACAGAAATCAGCTCTCACAACAAGTCTTACACATCAGTCACTATGGAGACGACGGTCGTACCAGCTTCTTGCATGATCAGCAGAAACGAAAGGCCAACTAGGTGTATCATAGCGTGGTAATGTTGACGTTTCACCACAGCTGATCTCTTAGGACAGTTCTGCACTTATTATCATGCAGGCCGAGTACCGATCCTGGAGGGGGACTGCTTCAGTGGGAGTCAGCGTGTGCGTGACTAGAAGAAAATGCATGGTTTTTACGGTCTCTTGGTGATTAAGACTTTGGAGCAGAAGACCCCTCGTGTTTCTCCTTGTAGACACGCAAAATGGCCTCGCATACAAACTGGAATTGACACTGAAAGAAAAGAAGAAACATACAAAATATTACTAATGGGAGAGGTGTGGGATGTTAACATGCTAAAGGTCATATGAATAGATTAAGCTGAGATAGAGGGCAGGCCAAACGTGTTCAAGCCCTATTGGATTTTATGAATAATTAAACATTTCCCAAAATGTCAAATGTCCCAAATGTGCCCCTGATATGAAGAAAGCATTTTAAATAGAATAAAATATTGTCTTTATCTAATTATGGTTTCTACCTGCTTTACCTGGAATGTTACAATATGGCATTTAAAGTATCTATCATACATTTAGTCAGTTATGGGGGTTTCATTCCTTATAAGATATCTTGAAAAACATGAATTGTTACTGTGGGGGTCACTTTTTCACAGATCTGCTCTGTAACTTAGCTTAGTGGTGTCACCTGCTGGAAATTTCCATGGGAAAGCAATAGTATATCCAGGTCGTCACTGCAAGTGAGAAGGTGCTTTCAATTGATTTACCTGGTAAAATGTTGATTAAATAAATGAAAAAATCCATGGAGAGAAGCAAATGCCGAACTCTCCAACAGAAAAGTTACACAGTGCAGCTTTAAAACGGTAGTGCAGATCACTGAATAGATGCTTTTTTAATGATCTGATTCCTACATTTGATTATTTAAACATGTTTTGAAACAGGCTTTAGTTGTTTTTTCTGTTTTCTCTCAACCTACAGATGCACAATCTGCTTAAGTATCTACAGAATAAATAATTGTGTTGATTATAATGGCAAAAAGCGGAGGTATAATTCAGTGACATTGGTCTGATTGCAGTCACTAAGAATATAAAATCACAAAACCCATTGCGGGCTAAATCATAATAATAATAAATCAGAATGTAGATTTCAGATATCTCCGGACATCGTCAGGCTGTAAAACGTGATCTAAACCTTTTGTAACTGTTTGACATTGACTCTGACTCATTACAGTAAAGCCTGTCCCGGCTCTGAGCAGGTTTCCATTGCAAACAGATGGAGGAAACATGAGAACTGTTCCATCAGCAAAAAAACTGGTTTCATGAGGGGCCTATCACATTTCATAATATGGGCAATAGTGGCAAGAAAATCATGTTTAAAATGTTCTCTATTCATAGTTAGCTACAGATCTTGTAATGACATTTGTATTAATATCTGATGAGGGGACAGTAGCTCAGTTGGAGCATTTGTCCACTGATCCAAAGGTTGGTCACTCTCGACGTAAACATCACTGGTTGGCTAGTGTGAATGTTGTGTCCTTGGGCAAGACACTTAACCCACCTCACCCCTAGTGTCTGCGTACACTGGTGTACAAATGTGTGTGTGAATGGGTGAATGGATTGTTATTGTTGTAAGATGTTTTGAGTGCCTTGAAGGTGGAAAAGCATTATATAAAAATGTAAACATTCACCATTTAATGTTGAGTTGCTTAGTTTAGTTAAGGGTGTACTATGTAACTTTTCTGGTGGGGTGATTTGCCAGTTCCTTGTCTTCATGGGGATGTTAATACTTTACTTTAAATGTTCCACAATAAATGTATCTATCTTGAATGTATTCAATTACAGATGTTTTATTGCTAAAATGGAGATAGATAAAAAAAATTTTTGACACAATGTGGAACGTAGGAATAATATGGAGACAGGCAGGTGGTGGGAACGTTACACCAGAAAAGTTACGTAGTGCATTTTTAAGTTATATTTTGAATAATAGTTGCAGCATAATAAATAAGGACAGCTCCACTCCTTAAGCATACTTGTGCTAAAAATCATTATTAACTGTTCGTACCGTGGTCTGAACCATCATGGCTCGCTGGTCCCTCAGAGTTTTCACAATCTCCAATGGAAACACTGGACGACCCTGATCCAAGAGCGCCAGACCCGTTTCCATGGTGATTAGCACACCTGTCCGTCCAATCCCAGCGCTGCAGCAAATCAAAAGCAAACAAATCATTCTTCAACAATACAGGCACCTCTAAGCCGGCTCTCAACAGACTGATGTGTGCAGCCCCCTGAACAGAGTTGTACACATCACTCTGAGTTGGCTCTTGCTGAAAGTGATTGGAACCAATAATCGAAGTATTCAAACAAATACTACATGTTGTTGTTCGAAGAGTCACAACAGCAAAACAAAAAATCAAACTTTAGTCAAGTCCACTTGAAAGAAAAGAACATTAGTTTTATCTGTCCACAAATGGAAAAAGCACCTCCCTCTGCCTCCCTTTTTAAAAAACAAAATCATCTGTATTTCTGCTGAAATAGGCTGAAGTGCCTCTGTCGGTGTCGCCATGTTTGTTTTGGTTTGTTTAGCGCTGGGCTCTGCACAAACCACAGTGCTGTCCAGTGATTGGTCAGTTTCCAATCACTTGCAATCGACTGTGTCTTGCAAGAATTCATCTTGCTGGCAAGGCTAAGGCATTTCACTCTGGCTTTTTATATGTGTTTGGGTCTAATATAGGCACTCCTGCCTAAGAGCAAGAAGGTCCCGAGTTCAATTCCTGGACTGGCTGGGGCCTGTCTATGTTGACTTTGCATGTTCTCCCAGTGACGGCTTTGGTTTACAAAATAAATACTGGGTTAAATTAATATCATTCCCTTCACACCAGAAACTCTGACTCACTACAGTCATCGAAAACACTGTTAAAAACTCACTTGTTCCACATTTCATACAATCTCCAATAATGTTATTTTTAGTGAATTTTGCTGTAGTCTTGTGTCATTTTCTTACCTACGTAAAGAATCTATGAGTTTCTTTTGAAAAGCTTATTAATTATTATTGTTACTAAATTAAGAAACAAAAACAGGTTAAACACACTTGTTCTGTTGAAAATTCATGTATTTTAAAAAGGGGTTGCTGTGCTTCCTCTGGGAAAAGACAAACAATGATGAATGAGGAAGTTCATCCAGAAGCTGTCAAATAAATTTAAACAAAAGACTGCAGTTGAATTTGTACCATTTCTATAGAAATTGAAGTGGGCACATAGGGGCTGCTGGGTAATAGGTTGAGTGCCCACAGAAGTGCTAAGAACTAAGATTCACACCTTATGTAACATCTTATTTTATCATAGTTTATACTTCCATGTAATCCCTCCTTACCCCAACTCTCTGGAACTTCACGTCAGAAACTCGGACTCAATAAACACGTTCAAAAAACAGTTCAAAACTCAACTTTTCCTCAAAGTCTGTAACTTCCAGAAATGACTGCTTCCTCGCTACTCATTTTTGTTTATCCTCTCCTTTTGTTATGCTAAACTACTATAAAGTGTCTTTGAGTTACCGTGAAAAGTGCAATATAAAATGTATGTATGCATTATTATTTTTACAGCCTCATGGGAATATAATCATATTTATTGTAAAAGATGAAAGACACACGTGCCAGTGTTTGGGTTACCTGCAATGAACCATGAGTGGCTCATCCCCTTTCCTCCTCTCCCTCACTGAGCTGACAAAGAGCAGGAAGTCCGAGGGGTCGTCAGGAACGCCATGGTCCGGCCAGGCCACGTACTGCAGATGTGTGACTGCCCGCTCCTCTCCCAGCTGGGACAAACACAGGTGCCCAACAGTGAAATATAGTGTAACATTAAAGGTCTCATGATATGAAAAATCCACAATATTAAAGAGTAGGTTAGTCTAGTCATGTCACTAAAACACAGTGAACATAATTATATTTAAGCTTTATCTAAAAATGTGCCTAGATTTTAGACAAAACCTAAACTGTAGTTATCTATTTTCTAGAATTTCATACACCTTAAGTGGACTTGCTCTGACCTGATCCAAAATATCCCTGGCCAACTTCAGCTTCATCAGGCTAATGTTTTTTAGCCTTTATTCCTTCTGTTGCAAATGGATGGCACAAGACCTATTCAAGATATCTTCTGTTTTCTATAATCAGATTTGTTTACTATACAATTTCCCCACATACATTATTTTAAGACATGAAATACAAATGCAAAGCTGTCGGAGTATTTTTTTTAAAGCCAGGGAAAATGATAATGTGAAAATGGTAACACACAGGTGGAGGTAGAAGGAAACACCGGTGAAAGAAGTGCTGACTCTGGCCTTTCAAATAGGCTCTTTGCCTGTGGGTCCACACAGGTCTAAGTCTTTGCCAGAGGAACAGATGGGCCAGCGCAGCAGTATCTGTGCTTGTGTGTTTGTGAACTCATGCTTCCCTGATCACTGGACATTTACCCAGGTCTAGTGAAGCCAATCTGACAAATATATGGCTGTGTTTAAAACTGCCCTCATCAAAACCGAACTGGACTAAACTGGAATTACATTGACTAAACCAGGACTAAACCAGGACAAGTGTGACACAGTCTATTGGAGGTTTTCAGACTGTGATTATGTCAGACTCCCAGATGGGGGACAAGAGACAGATTTCCCTATTGTTACCACTTGTACTATGCTATGAAATATCCAAAAGATAAATTCACAAATGTTAAACCTGATCATTTCTATTAGTGACTAGACCAGGGGTGGGCAAACTACAGCTTGGACTTGAATAATAATCATTTTCAGTGTTTAAAAGTCATTTCAATAAATAGTAAATACCGTGGGACTTTGATATTTTGTTGTAATGCTTTGTAATTATTTTCAATTATGGGATAATTCAATAACATGGGATATATTTTCTACATATCCCATGTTATTTTTTTCTCTTATGAGGTGGATTAACAAAAAAACTCCATCTGCTCCTGGTCAGGCCCTTCTGTCAAATTTTAGAACCCTTTGTGACCCACGAGTCAAAAAGTTTGCCCACCCCTGGACTAGACCCAAGAACTTGCTGTACTGCAACAAAAAATTTAGTCACTCCATCTGTATTAAATCTATATCTCTAATATACTTTGACTTATAGAATGTTGCCACAGCCCATAGACAATTATTTTAGCTAAGATGTCAACACTTTTGACACCAGATGCCCTCCTGATTACAATTCGCCACTAGACTAGAACCTGCAGTGAGTTTGTCTCTGTAACATATGGTACAAATAATCAGCCTGTGCTCACACACTGGTTTCCTTTGGAACCTTAAAGAAGACATATTGTGCTTGTGTCTGCTATGTGGTTACAATCTATGACTCCCGTGGAGCTTTATTCTATATTTTATACATTTTCAATCACAATATTGATCCAAAAGAAACAGTCCACTGATTTTAAGTTGAAAACTGTGGCGCTGCATTACAACACAATTAACAGCTCCTGAAAGTCATTTTGCGTAAGTCTCCATTAATACTTATTTGTAGGGATGTAACAACAGTGTTGGGAAGGTTACTTTTAAAATGTATTCCCCTACAGTTTACAGATAACAGACCCCAAAATGTAGTTTGTAACGTAATCCATTAAGTTACTTAAGGTGAGTAATGTAATCTCAGTACTTTGGAATACTTGATATTGTCATGTTTTTCAAAACTACATGAACGTAGTAAACACATCCTGAAAATTCTTGTTTGTTCTCTTCAAATTGGATGTTGTGCCCAAGTCTCCATGAACAGGTTTGCTGTAGATGTTTTATCTGCTAAAAGACAATAAAAAGCCCAGTCTTTACTTAAAATATAAAATATTAAAAATATTATTGATAGAGAAATGCTTTATATATGAGATCACTGCTGCCTTCAATTATTATTATCTACTGTTACGTGTCATATTGTTTAGACCTGGTTTAGTCCTGGTTTAGTCCTGGTTTAGTCCTGGTTTAGTCCTGGTTTAGTCCTGGTTTTAGTCCTGGTTTTAGTCCTAGTTTAGTCCTGGTTTTAGACCTGGTTTAGTCCTATCTTAGACCTGGTTTAGACCTGGTTTAGTTCTGTTTTAGTCCTGGTTTATTCCTGGTTTTAGTCCTGGTTTTAGTCCTGGTTTAGCCCAAAATGTGAAAACAGGAACATAGCACCATGTAATCCATTTATTTCAATGTAACCGAATACAGTTGCTCATAATTTGTACTCTGATTACGTAATGTTGGTACATGTAATCCGTTATTCCCAACACTGTGTAACAATAACTGAAATATTGTGATATAATTTCGTCAAAAGCCTAAAAATCATATCTCTGGCTGTCACGATATATCGAATCACATGTTCCTTTACTTAACTGCATGGTTTTATAGTAGCAAAAGCTTATGGAAATAGGGAACTACATATCCCATAATTTATTTCAGTGCAGACAACATGAAGAGACATGTTTTTAATTTGAATTCTTGGGATTATGGCAGTAATAATCGACACCAAAATCTTGTCATGGTATTTTAAAAGCAGAAACGTGTCCCATCTACAATTATGTTAGCTTCTCCAAAATATCGCAATAAATATCGTACCGTGAGATGCATATTGTGATAATATCGTACCAAGTTTTTTGTATATCCTTACATCCCTACTTATTTGTACTTAATTTACTGTACATATTGAAATAACACATCAGACATTTAATGAATGTATCTGATCCTGGCTTTCTCTAGTTTATGTTTAAAATCTGAACTGAGATAATATAGTTGTGTATTTCCTGATAAAAAAGTAGTTTTGTCTAGCATGACAAACCCATAAACAATGTTCTCTCTGAGTTAAAAGGCAGAGTGCATTTAACATCACTGTATGAACTGTACAGGACGCACTGAGAACAGAGAGTAACCGGAGCCTGTGGCGAGGTCTGCTCTGTGACACATGGGACAGCCTGTGTATTCTGTTCAAGTACTAATATATTTTACACTACAAAATATCTATAATTCTAATTTATTGCATATTGTATGTGTGATTTAACTGAAAACTACAGTGGAGCGGCTTTTTAAAGTACATAAACATTAAATTCTGATACTGATGGACTTAAACATCAACAGCTTCTTAATCACTCTCTTATCTTATTCCTGTATTTAATAACAACATCACATATGTAGATCATAATTTTAGAGATGCCACATTTTCACAGTACCATTTCACTGTAGCAAGCAGCTGTTTTTCATTTTGTGTTTTTATTTCTGAGAACCGGCTATTAAACATTTTTTCAAAGAACTGCAAAGTACAGAGTCAAAGCCAGATATCAGCAAAAGGTGCCAACAGAAATTTTCAGAGCACTCTATTCACAAATGCGGACAATACTGGATGAACGAAACATGCATGAATCACTCAAAACACAACTCTGAGTAAGCAAATGATGATTAGAAAACATTTAAACATGATTAAAAACTTAAAAAATAACCTCAATTTAGGCTGATTTGTCAATTTAATCTTTTTTAGTATTTTTATCTGCACATAAAGTATCTGTATTCTCTGTATTACTGTACAGTGTGTAAAATGTATTAGTTGATTTTAAATGTATTATATTTGCACAAACGCTCTGTGTGCCTTTAACTCGCCCCTTGGGAGATGAATAAAGCCATCCTCCCACAACCACATTTCACCTTGAGGAATGAGCTCTTTTCACGCTTACATTACAAACCAGGAAGACGTTTGGTAACATGCCATAACAACTTACGGTGTAGTTCCTGATTGTGATAAAACCCAGTGACGTAAGTGTTTGGAATCATCTTCAATTTGGCGCCCTCACCTTTTCTAATCGCATAAACCCAGTGCGCTCTGAGTGTGTCAGTGGGGAAATGATAAAAACTGAGGTATGGTTCCAATTGTTGATTAACTGAACATAAGAGAATGCTACAATGTCATGTAGGTGAAGAAAACTGGGCCATTTTCTAATTTTTCCTAGATTTTGTCAAATTTAAGCCCCGTTTACACATACACAGGTATTTTCAAAAAGTGAGACATTTATGGTTTCGTGAGATATACGGACTTTTAGGCAGCTGATGCGCCGAAAGTGCGACCAATGTTTACCTTTTGCTCTGATGATGATCATGGAAGCATTCAGAGCAGCAGTTGCATTTCTTCTGGTGCAAACACTTTTCATGTGTTTGCATTTGCACACACAGCTGATGTATCATATCCATGACCAGAGACGAATGATGCTCGGAGGTCAGCAATTTTGCCACTTCTTAAACATATTTGTGAAGAATCAACCCCGCTCAGTAATGCACATTTCAAGGTATTTTTGAGTAATATTTACAACTGTAATGAAATAAATGCTACAGGTTTGAATCTAATCCAGGTGCCGCCCACAGGCTTAGCGTAGTTATGATGGAGCTCAATGGTGTATTTACGCGGGTTGATGTAAACGAAAACTTTTTTGAAAACAATGCTATTTTGGAAAACGGAGGGAGGAAATATTAGTCTCTCAACATACCTGGATATGTGTAAACGTAGCCTTACTACTGCAAACAGAGCCTGTTGGAAGTTGTTATTGCATACAGTATTTCCAAATACAAGCGTGACTAGAGCCTATAAAGAAAAGAGCGAGGGGGAGGATGGGCGGGGTCTGGAGGTATAAGCAACACTGTGATTGGTCTGTGTATCCAGACTTCAAACTCCACCCCTGTAGCCTGGTGTTTGCAATCAGAAACACCTGGCTGTAAACAGGGCAGTCTTTTGTGATGTCACCAACTACTGGAAATTGCAGAGGCCACTGAGCAGATTTAGATTTAAAAGTTTTTGAAAGCTGCACATTAACCTAGATTGGGCTGAAGCTGCTAAAAATGAACAGTAGATAATGGTATTTAAAAAATGAACAAGTGGATTTAGTGTTTAGTTCCACTTTAATTAAAAATATACTACTCAACTTGATGATTTCTACTGTACCTTAGTGTCTGTGAGGGTGAACTGTCTGGTCACATATGCCAGGTTACACTCCTCCGAATGGCATTTCACCTGCATGTGCCCATAGCTCTTCACTTGAGGAGGGTGAGGCCAGTATTGGTGGCACTTCGTCTGCAGAAAAAACATACTGTGACTAAAATTACATTGATCCTTGTGAGTCATCATTAGTTTTCTACAGCTGCGGTCTCATCTCGCTCTGTTGATGTTTTTCAGTGTCTCTGCAAAATGAGGTGCAAAAGCAATCAGCAAAAGCAAGGACAATGATTGACAGTTTTTGCATCTGACCCTTTGGAGGAAAGAAGGCCTGGACAAATATCAGAAAGGGATCAATTAATTTGTCTCTCTGGTTGCTTAGGAACAGTAAAGCTTAGGCAGAGACGACTTCATTTAACGGGACCTTGATGACTCCCGGTGAGCATTTATCTTTTGTGGTAAATGTGGCATTCAGAACCTGCTTTAACCTGGTTTGTTATTAGCAAAAAAGTGCATGATGAATATGAAGCATCAGCCAACAACTGACACACTATACAACTTTTGTCACCTGCTTGCCTCCATGGAAAGGCAATGTTTGCTTGGCATGTTCAACAGAATGGTATTAAACTTATATATCTCCATGGAGACAATGAAGTATCACCACTAGACCAAGTTACAGGTCAGATCTCTGGACAGTTGAGCTGTTGTTTTTCTAGGTTTAAGGTCATACTTTAAAGATTCCAGTGGAAGTAATAACATCTTCATGGAGATAAGCAGGTGGCCACCAGAAAAGTTAAACAGCACACCTCAAAAGACCCAATACTATAAACAGACTCTGATTGGGCTTGCCTCTCCACAGACCTGGCTTGTAGCTTGGCCTCGAAAGATCACGTGTTTTTCCAAGGTATTTTTCAAAAATTAAAACACCTGTATTTGAAACAATGTCTCTAGACTACTGTATTTTTCAGACTATAAGTTGCACTTTTTTCATGGTTTGGATGGTCCTGTGACTTATACTCCGGTGCGACTTATATACTAAAATTTTCACACTGACAGCTGCGAAAGGGCGCTCTAGGCTTGTGTCAGTATCTGCTACTCCTATTACTCCTGTACCACTGTCACTTTATGCTCTACTGCGCATGTCTCCAGGAGAAAGAGCCGCTGTCCTGCTGCAAGTAGCGAAATATGAAGCCAAAAACTGCAACAGAGCAGCAGAAAGAAAGTTTGGAGTGAGTGAGAAACTTGTAACAATCGGGAGGGTGTGCCATGCAACTTCCTGGAAGTCACTGGATGGTTTAGATTTGATAAAATTTTATGATTTTGATCCCAAATAGTGCGACTTATAGTCCGGTGCGTCTTATATATGTTTTTTTCTTCTTCATTACGCATTTTTGGGCTGGATCGACTTATACTCCGGATGGATTTATAGTCCAAAAAATACAGTATTTATTAGCTAAAATGTTACACAGCCGGACTTTAAGCCAATGTAAAACAATAGATAACACATAAATAGTATGGATGAGTGTGTACCCGTCCCCTCTCTGTCAGAGTGGTTAGCATGATGACGGTGTGTGCCTTCTGCTCCCAAACGCTTTGCCAAAAGTGAGAGCAGGTCTGAGGCAGCGGTCCCTGAGCAGCCACATAACGTAAACAAACACCAGACATAGGGGGCGCCACCTACAAAAACACACATTCAAAAGATGCGCTCACAGAGACACAAATGCACAAATGAAGAGGAGCACTGAATGTCATGAGTAAGCCGGTGTCACAATCACACTTTTCTGATAGATTATTGCAGAAAATATTGTGATTAACAACTCAACTCATGACTTATAAACTGCAGTGGGGAGTGAGTAAGCTGAAATTTTATTTTTTTGGTAAACTATTTATAAGTAAAAAGGCAAATTAAACTCATGAGTCACGAGTTTAATAAATCTTCATCTAAATATATTGTTTCCTAGTACAAACTTCTGCATAAAGTCATTTGAGTGCAGTCAACTAATCAATCAGCAAGACATGTCTCTAGTCAACCAGTAATTTCTTAATAAAGGTTAAAATGATAAATATTAAGCCAAAAAGTATATTTTCCTGTATTGAAAGTTAAACTAAAGTAACTATTGGAACGGGCCTAGTCATACGTACAGTGTCACAGATACTCACTGTTATGTGGCTGGCATTAATGTAATCTTCTTGGCCTTGAAGAACAACTCTTGAATCATCATCTGTAAAAGATCAGGGCACCAGCAGGGGGCTTTAGTGAGCGTGTCACTGCACCACAGGCTCAACAGTAAATTAACTTTAGTTGTGACTCTTATGAAGTCATACATGAGAGGATGGGAAGGTGACAGTGTGCATCTATATTGATAAAGGACATTGATAAAGGACACGACAGGGTTAGAATACAAAGGTTTACCGAGAGGGTATTGTATTGATATCCTTATGCATTTTTTTTTAACGCAATAACAATAATCACACAAGATTTTTACCATCCATCAAAAAATGTACCAGTGAAAGTATGGAAGCATTTACGAACAATACAATTAACCACAAAAGTGTAAAATATTACCTAAAAGCTTTGTTTGGAAGACGTCATCTGCTAATTCTTTTTGACCAGCACTTTTTACAGCTTTTTGTCAATATACACTGCCGGTCAAAAGTTTCAGAACACCACACTTTTTCCATTTTTTTACTGTTTACTGTTGACCAAAACATATTCTAAACTTTTGATTCATCAAAGTAGCCAGCTTTGGCAGAAATATTTGATTTCTACAATAAATATCAAATATTCTTCAGAAAGTTCTTCCCAGGTCTGTTGCAGAAGTTCCCGTAAATGTGTGGCACTTGTAGGTTACTTGGCTTTCACTCTTCTGTCCCGTTCATACAAAACCAGCTCAGTGGGGTTTAAGTCTGGAGACTGTGCTGGTCACTCCATGTTTTCAAGCTTTTCAAACATTCCATCTTGTTCTTTTTTCCTGAGGTAGTTTTGACAGAGCTTGGACTTGTGTTTTGTATCTTTTATCTTTTTTTTTAACCTCTCGCTATTCAGTTCTTGCCTTTGTACCATTTCAAGCTATTCATTGGACTTGCACGACCTGAATTGCAATAAATAACTGAAAAAATTAGGATGTTCTAAAACTTTTGACCAGTAGTGTATGTTGACAATAGATATGGGAAGATGTAAAAAAAATATATAATACAGCAACTGTTTTGAAGATTTGCAAAGAATATATAAAACAAGGGTATGAAGTTATATTTCTGTACATTTGTGGTTAATTTTATGGTCTATTCAGTTTGTGCTCAACTTCAATCTTAACCAAGACATTTCCAGACACATTTTAACACATTCCTGATGCATTGTTAAAATATTTTCTGAAAACTGTTAATGAGTTAAAAAAAAAAAAAAAAAAGAGGTGTGTTACATTTCAATTACATTTACTGAGTTACATTTACTTGGGTTACTTTATAAAGAAACAATTTTTCACAGTACATTTCTGGCAACTTACTTACTCCTACTTGAGTAATATTGTTATTGAAGTAACAGCACTCTGACTTTACGTTTATTTATTTTTTTACTCTTCCTTAAGTCATTTCTTGGACCACTACTTTGTAATTCTATTTGAGTAATATTATTTTAACATTACTACATTTTTGGCTACTCTACCCAGCACTGATGTAAACAACATACTGCCCCCTCTGTTAAACATAAAGACTTACATGGTAAAACGTCTCTGTAACGATTCTTTTCCATGTTTTCTGAAAGCCGGGCGCAGCTTAGCGACAGACCAGGCTTCCTCTTGTATAAATTCTACAGAAAAGAGAAAAGTAACCAAAATACCATTTAAATGACTCATACTTCGATGACTAGGGTCTGAGTCAACAGTTCATCAATGTCTGTTTGAATATAGCACATGATTCCTCTTCTTCTTTTTTAGTTTAGCTGCTCAGAGGTTGTTCAAGGAAATCACTTACCCCATGTGACCCTCTCCTCTGCACCCAATTTTCCCAAACTTCAAGTCTACTTTCACTAAATCGATCAATCTTTTCTTTGGTCTTTGTGAAAACCTCTTCCTTCTCGGCAACTCTAACCTCAGCCTCCTTTTTCCAATGAATGCACTCCTCTTTAACTCTTAAATGACCAACATGGACTGGCCCTGTAAAGTATTCATTCCTTAATGTTTTTGATTGCATCAATTTGATTTCAATTCAGTAACGATTAATCTTGCAGCCCTGTTAGAAAGTTTGTAATTAGCAAATCACAAAAACTGCAGCTTTTTGAAGTACCATTTCACCACAAACAACAAAATATCCTGTCTTACTCTGCAAACAACTTCTCTACAAACATGTTCTGAAATGTGATTCTTGTATTAGTTTGTCAGTTCGTAATTCAGTTTTTTGTCAATTCGGGAGGACATGTTTTACATGTGAACTTTGAAAGGAATCCTTTTATTAATAAATAAATAGCAAATCTAATTAGATGGTACAATTAGATATTTATCACCAAATTCCTCAGCCCTACTTTCTAACATTGCCAATCTCACCAATGTTACAGCTGCATCGTTCACCTTCTCGCTGAAACTCAATTACACAACTAAATGTAAACTATTAAAGGTGATGCATGTGATTCTGCTGGTTTAAAGGACTCATATTATGCTATTTTCTGATTTATGTTATAATGTTGTTTCCTCATCAAACACATAAAACCCATATTTTGTTCTTTACTCAAACAGAAAACACTCAGTTCCACTTTGAAATGTCATGAGGTAAGACAAGAAGTGCTCCGCTGTGTTTTAAACTCAATGATAGACCTTCACTAGAATTATTTGGAAAATTTCAGTCCTGGAATTGCCAATCTCTGCTGAACTAAAGGTAAAAAGTAGCTGTTAAATACCACTACATGACATCACAAGGTGGAACTGTAGACATATGAATCTTAAAGGATTACTCAAACATGTGTGAATGAAACAAAACACAACTCTGGGTATGTTTCTGAAAAGCTAGCATTCTATCATGGCTTAAAGCTCACAAGAGTCAATTTTGCGTAATATAGGGCGTTTAAATGCAGTCATACAATTAAATCAGAATCTATAATGCCATGATGTTTCATAGGACACATCAAATCAGAGAAAGAGTTTGTGTTTATGTTAACTGGTTTTAGTTGTACCATCTGCAACTCAAAGTGAGCTGTTCATTTTACTGTCTAATTGGAAAATTGGCTTGAGAACCATAACACTGTTTATGTAGTTGAGAAAACACTTAAATTATAATCTAATTACATTTCTATTAGAGGCACAGTTGTAATGTAATGTTTATGAAATGTTTACGGTTCCTACCTTTAAAATGACCTTTATGTAGTATACAGTATTTTTGTGGGAGGGTGTGCACCTGTTGTCTCTATGAATCTGTTACTGCTTTGCCTCGAAAGTTTCATAATATTAGGTATTAAACTTATCTCCATGGAAACACGCAGGCCAAATTACAAGGCAAATATATGACTCAGATACTCTGATATTGCATGTTTGTCAAGAAAAAAATGTTAAATCAGGATAAACAAGATAAATACTAAAAACATTCAAGGCAAAGATATATCTCCATGGAGACAAGCAAAAGGTGGACCCCCACCCCCCATCCCCCTTTCTGACAGAAAAGGTACATAGCAGACCTTTAAACTCCCACTCAAAGAGATATCGCCACAAGTACAATCTAGTGAGATGCTTATATGTGTCACTTATATCTTTGCATATTAAATACCTCAAAGTGGAAGCAGAGGGTGCCAGACTGAATCCCTTTCTCCAGCTGTCTCATGGACTCCTCCAGTGTGGTGACCGGCTCTGACTGGACAGGGGAGGGGGCCTTGTCCCCCTGTGAATGTCCCGTTAGAATGAGGGTGGGGGGCTGCAGCTGGGGGAGTGTACGAGTGGCTCCTAAAATACAAGCACAAAAAACACAGAATAAGTGTACAGAAAATAAAAGATGCTCAAACACAATTTTGAATGTTGTCAGATGAAACAAAATTGGGGGCCCCAATCCTGAACAAAAATATTCAGTATGGATGGATTGGACAATGTGGAGTTAATACAGTCAATATAGGTCTCTGTTCAGGACATCAAATGCTAGAATATTGTGAACTTATTAAGATGTAGGCTTCAAATCAATATAACTGCAGTATTAATACTCCCTATCTTTGTCCAGTAGTGGTTCATAGTAGAAAAGTTTTCAATGGTTTCAAAATATCCATAAAATGTCCATCATCATAAGAATTGTGAGTAGCCAACAATCAAAATCATAGTACTAGTTGTATTTTCATAATAGCAATCTTTATCTGTACTATTTTACATCAAAATATCAAAGTAGGATATCATATTCTCTATATAGAAGCTTTCAGTTACCGTATTTTAATCCTTGTTTGGTTAAAAATTTATTTTAAAAAACAATACCATTAACCAATTGCTTGTTACAGCTCTGTCCAGATGACTACCATTTTTTCCACCCCATATGTTGCTCACCTTTCCGTTTGACGAGCAGAGCCAGCTCTCTGGAGTGTGACTCTCTGCTGGCTCTGATGAACATGACCACCTGGTCGTGGGTGTGTTCAGAGATGTCCCGACCATTTATGAGGACCACCAGATCCCCTTCAAGAAGTTTGGGCTCACACTTCCCTGCCTGTAACCCAGAGAATGTATAGATTAGAAATATTCATATTATCTTCTTAGTACAATGTATGACTGTAGTCAAAGATAAGATAAAATTGTATAACATCATCCCAAGCCTATTTGTCAGATGAAGATGTTTCATTATGGTCATACATGAAGCCTAATGTGTTGAAAAAACTCATTATCTTACAGGAGAGTCTGGCTTCACATGAGAAATGGCAAGGGGCATCTTCTGGTCCACTCCACCCTGCAAGGCAATGTATTTTGTTATTATTTTTCCATAATATCACAAAAATAGTAATCGTCATGAATATATTTTGTGTTTTTGTGAAGCTGATGGTTGTTTAGGTGTATGATTATTTTCTAGACACTCATAGTCTGTTTACATTGCATTATTCATTCACTCCACACCAGTTGATTGTAGGCACAGTTGCCCTGGGGTAGACTGATGGAAGCGAGGCTGCCAATTTGCACCACCAGCTTCTTCAACCACCACCACCATTTCACTCACAAACACCACATTCCTACATCACCAAGATGGGTTAAGTGTCTTGCCCAAGAACACATGACAAATGGGACACTGGAGTGTTTGAATCAACATTACTACATGAGACATAAATACAGATTTACTTACTTTAACATTGAAACCAAACTTTCCCTCGTGATCTGGAGTTATTCTTAACAGTAGCAGGTCTCCATCGCCCGGAGCATTCTGGATAATTATTCACAGTTAAAAACAAGGACACAAACAAAGCCACAAAGCTGTAGTGACACTTACGTTATTGTTGTGGTTTAAGCTGTGATCACCATCCTCCTCTCCAATGCTGTCGTCGTTCAAAGATTCATTTTGTCTAAATGTAATAATAGTATTTTTCTCAGTTTCAACGTAAATGTCCATTATCATTTAGAGGCAGTCATGTTGGATAAAGCGTCTTGATCAGGGAAACAAAAACTAGGGTGAAATTTGTCAACAACTCCACCAGCAATTAAATTATTATTTTTTATAACCCAAATAAAACCATATGAAATGTAATAACAAGAGATAAATATGAAACGTAAACAGTGCAGTTTAGCAGTGTGGATAAACATAATACTCAACATCTAATACCGAACTGTTCAATATAACCCTAATATCTCCCTAATGGCCTAACTGTGGTAGATTTAGACAAGAAAAGATAGTGTAATTGAATAAAATGTTAGGTTGAATTGTCAAAAAATAATAGAGGAAGCATTTGTTTCAGTGTACACTGAAATCATACTGATATTGTGACTTGAGAGGTCATCTAAATATGGGAGTTCATGCAAAAACAACTATTTATGCAGAAAAAGTACTAGGAAACAATATATTTATATAAAGACAGATTAAACTAGTGAATCATAAGTTTAATCTGCCTTTTTACATATAAATACCTAAAAATACCAAATCAGCTAACTCAGTCACTAACTTCTCCTTTCTATTTTTGTCCCAAATAAATCTTTATAATCTAAATAAAAATTTTGGTTGATTAAGACACCATATACTCACAGATGTGTAGACCCGTCCCCTTCGCTGTCTCTGCTGCTTACGGACGCTCTGTACGTGTAAAAAACATCCTCTCCCTCGGACATCTCCTTCAGATCACCGGACAACTCCACAGACGAGGGCCGTGGTTTGGACAGGCCATGGCGAACTCTTGGGCTCCTCCTGACAGACAAAAATTTGTTTTGATAGGACTGGTGAAGTAGACATTTTAGTTGGTGTTAATAGGAGTAAGTTGTATATGTTGAACATGTATTTCCTTTTGAAAACTTTCCAATTATTTAGCCTTAAAATTAGTGAAACCATGCATCAGCTTGGCCACAATATTTTTATACATCCTTTGTTTGGTTTATAGATTTTAAACTGTTTTTATCTCATTTAAGCACCTGCTGTATATCAAAAAATCATTGTTAAATTGTGTTTAAATAAGCACATTGAGAGGCATTGTGTGAAAAATGCTATATAAATAAAGCTTTATTAATAAATATCGATTGATTGAAAGTTGTCTCACCAGTTTGGGGTAGAAGGAGGGGATCTGGAGGGAAGGCTCTTTGTCTCCAGGTGCTCAGATGAAAGTGACCGACGTAGGACTGGATTCCAAACCATGCCCCCCATAACGCGCTGACACACAGGACCACTGCTGATCAGAGAAGAATGTTTTGTTTACTCAATGCTATCACATTCTAAATACCCAATATTTTAATATCAAGATCGTGGGTTGGTAAGAATTTGCTTTTAAAGATGCATTTTGCAAATTTTCTGGTGAGAGATGCAGATATTATTGCATTGCCTGGAATGATAAACGTTATGGCATTAAACCTAAATCTATTTAAATCTATTTTCACAGAGACAAGCAGTAGAAGCCACCAGGCCAAATTACAGGACACAGAAGTCACTCCTGCTCACAGTAAGAATGCAGTTTATTGAAGGTATTTTTGAGCAATAGAAGCACCTAAAATTTATTAAATGCCGAAAACATTTAATGTCACATTCTGAAACATTCTAGGCAAAGCAAACATCTCCATGCTGGCAGCCCCCGCACCAGAAAAGTTGCACAGCTCACTTTTAATGATAAAAATCTTAATGTCAAGAAGTGACTGATCCAATCCACATTGAACAAAAACTGACATGTAAGCCACATTATGTCACTTTTTAGCCAAAATATAGACTAAAATGAAAGCTCGGTCCTCTTCCTACTTGTTTCCATGGAAATGTCTTTTCCATGGGCAACAGTAGCTCAGTTGGTGAGAGCGTTTGTCCACTCATCCAAACGTTGGTGTTTCTCAACATAAACATTGTTAGTTGAGGAGTCAGATCCACTGACCCACAGATGAGTGCTGTCATTGTGTCCTTGGGCAAGACAATTAACCCACCATGCCCTTCGTCTGTGTACACTGGTGTATGAGTGTGTGTGTGTGACTGGGTGAGTGGCTCCTGGTGGTTGTTGTAAAGCTCTTTGAGTGCCTTGAAGGCAGAAAAGCGCTATATAAAAATGTGACCATAATCATTTCCTTATCTTATCTAAAACCGAAAGATGGTTTTAACTTTCCATTTCCATGAAATCATGCAGGTGACGTGCCACCTCCAGAAAGCTACAGACTGTACCTTTAAGTTCAATGTCTCCTCTGTCTTACCTGTCGGTCTTGTTGTTCCCCAGGCCGAGGTGCTCTGTGATGAGTTTCTTGTAGGTCTGAATGGTGTTGCTGTGTTTGGGGCTCTTCACTGTGCGATTAGAGCTGAAGAAAGTGTGATGGTCCACACAGGATCTCCACAGGTTTTTACAGCTTTTGGGACAAGGAAGATCCAAAGACACCACGCAGTCCTGGGTCTCTCCCTGTGGAAAAGAAATTTAATGAAACTTACAGTGTTAAGAATGGTCATAGAACATTCCAGTCATTCTGTTAATTGCATTTTTCTTACATTGTGCAAATTGTGCATTAACAACACACACAATGAAAAGCATATAACTTATGTAAAACAAATAAAGCAAACTTAAATTAATAATAACTCACATGTTTGCGTTTAAGATGTATTAGGAATCGTTTTCTTTTAAAAGAAATCTTGATGATATTCCCCCTGTGTATAAAAACAAGTTACTCACACTATGGGACATGCTCCAATGGTCCAAACACTACAAACACTGTATTAACACTGTAGACACAGTCTTAACACTCACCAGGGGAAGAAACTGGAGCAAACTGTGTTACAGAAAATTGCCACTCCACTCGAGGCCAAACCCACCATCAGAGGGGCATTGTTAGAGTCCTGACAAACAAGAACAAGAACCCATCACCTACGTGTCAATCATTGTAAAAATTAATGTTTAACACACAAACCTTGCATACTTAGACTGAATTCTCTGTTTCACCTTGTGATGTCATGTGGCAAGTGCTCCATTGTGTTTTTAAACTCCATACACCTTCTCAAGAATCATGTGGATGATTTCAGCCTTGAAACTGACTGTCTCTATTTGAACTAAAGGTAAAAGAAGCCGATAACTTGAAAACTACCACTACATGACATCACAAGATGGAACAGAGCATTTTGAGCTTTCAAGATGTAGACAGAGTAATAATAAAGCATTACTCAAACATGTGTGAATGAAACAAAACAACCCCAGGTCATTTTTGGTGAGTAACAGTATTCTAACACGGCTTAAAGCTCAGAGGAGTACACTTTGTGTAATAAAGTACATGGCATTTTGAGCAAAAAATAATGATTTGATTTCATAGCAATTATTATAATAAACTGATTATTAGGATTAGTGAAATTATTCATGACCTCTTTATGTCAAAATCACAAATGTATATTGTGTATTTTTGTGCAATTTAGATTTAATATTGGTGATGTATTTGAAACAAAAAAGGTTTCTAGTATAGGGCTCGTCACAGGCAATTAGATTTGAAATTCAAGTTTTAAGTCAAATGTCTGTTCAGAGTGCACTTTTAGGAGCCTTCACATTTGAGAGAAGACTGAAAGATGAAATATAAAAATATTACAGTAATCGCATATGTATAATTTATAATATATTTGTGGAGTTGTAAACTACTATATACATACTAAGAAATGTTTGCAAACAATATGTGACCTAAACTGCTACCCATTGAGTCAGATTCCAATTTCATTTTGACTGCTATCAACCTACTGCTATTTCTCATTTACATATAAACAAACAAAAAGCATATTACACCTAGAAATAACTAGGCCTGATACAATAACCAATTTTGAAGCATGGTATACTGCTACAGAATATAAACAACAATACTGAAACTACTTTATGCCACTGACACGAAGCAGGAAAACGCAAATTTTAAACAGTCTCATTAAAATGTCTGAGCTGCAATACCAATTATATTCTACCATCTACAGCTAAACTCTTATTGTATCACATACAAAAATCACTAAAGTCTCCCCACTATTGCAAAGAAAAACTATCCATGATAAATACTGAGCTCCAAAATATATTGTTCCAGCTTTCATATAATAAACAATAAGACAATATAGAAATAACAACACAGCAAAAGTAGGATGACCAGATTTTTCAAAATAAAAAACTGGACACTGTTACTTTGGAGTGGGTGGTAATGATGAAATTGTGAAACAAGTGCGTAATTAAGGAAAAGTTTTCTGCACTGGGCCCATTCATACCTGACTCAGGACTAAAATGTGTCAGTATAGTCACATTTTCTTTATGTGTTGCTCATTTTTAAGCAGCTTCTCTGTATTTTGCCTTAACAAATAACAATTTATGCCTCTATTTAATGCTGGCAGGTATCAAATTAGTCAAAAATAGGGACACCAGGGACATTTCTTGTATAAAACTGGGACAAATCAGTGGTTTTGGATAAATCTGCTGGGACAGTGGACACAGGGCTCAAAACTGGGAGTGTCCTGGGTAAATAAGGAGCAAGCAAAGGCCCAAAATGACAAAATCATTTTCAACATTACCATTGCGGCATGTAGCTCAACTCCATACAGTTCAAGTGTTCGAGCTGTGTTCAGGAAACATAGTTCAGCTTCGCTCTGCTTCAGGCCCCTGGAAACACAAAGCACAAGAGGGAAGGTGATTCCTCAGTTTGAATCAATATGCTAGCAATTTCTTTTCTTGAAACTTGTATATTTTACTTTAAACGTGAGCCAAAAGTTCATAAAAACACAACATTTAACTGTGAATAAACGTGAGCAAACAGATGAGTAAAACAAACACTGAGGTTACTTTACTTTAGTGTAATATGTAATGTGTTTGTTGATTACGGCAGCTACTATTTTACATCACTTTATCTAAAATAAACATTATGAAACTCTCTTTGCAAACTCTATTTAGCTCAGATGAATAGTGAACTGAAAGGTTACAACTGAGATAACATTTTTGACAGTTTCTGGTGAGTAAAATAAAGAGAACACAGTCAAGCTAACGACAAGAGAAAATTGATGCAAATGACTCAAATTGGGGAAGGACAGACAGCAAGGTTGTTTTTGCTCAGGCTAACAGGCTAACATATAAACAAAAACATACTTGTGCTGTGGATGTAGGTCTTCCACTTTGGACAGGAAGTCTTCATCTTGTTCAGGGATAAAATGGCACTTTGAGAGGTAACCCGGGACAAGAGAGGGAGAGTGGTCACCAAGTTCAGCTGTGACAGAAACATGACAAAACTTAAAATAAAGACATGATAAATAAATGACAAGGGTCCATGTACCAGTCGTTCTTTTGAATTTCAATTAAGAATGAAGAACATTAAAATGGGAAAACAGTTTGTTATTTCATTATTCCATTTTAGTGTCCAAAAAAAAAAACCAAACAGTTTATCGACCTCTATTTCCAATATTTAATTTAAAGTTTTTTTCAAATAACACCAATCAAAAAACAGTCTCTTTGCCGATTTTACTTTTGATATTTTAATCTCTCTGGTTTATTTGGCCTGGAAGTTCTGCTGCTTAGAGCACCGTGTGTGACTTCAGTGAACTGAAGGAGAGTTTATCACTGCTACCTGTTTCACATCATGAAGTTTAACAATTACTTTCTAAGACGTGAAAGTAAACGCTTCACTATAAAAGAAGAGGACATGTCCACAAAACTGCAACCATTTTTCAGGTTAAGTCCTTCTAGGAGCAGAACTTCTGGGGCATATAAACCAGAGAGAATTAAAATATCAAATTTTAAATAGGCACTGAGACTGTTTTTTGATTGGTGTTATCTGAAATAAACTTTAAATGAAATATTGGAAACACAGGTTGAAATCTTTTTTTTTGTTTGACACCGAAATGAAATATTGAAATAACAAACTTTTCCCATTTTATTGCTTTTTTGTTCTTAATTGAAATTCAAAAGAACGAATCATACACGGACCGACAAGGGTGCAGCAATGTTATATTTAATACATTTTGTGTTTATTTTGCAGTTTCATCCGAAGTGGCCACAGTTTTAAAAAAGAAACTGTCTTTTTTATTGTCAGTCTCCCCTATGACAGTGAATATACGTACAAAAAATATACTTTAAAAACACAGTTGCTTCTAAGCACTAACAGCAGCTGTGTTGAGAGTCTTGACTTACACTGAACATCATAAGAGGCCAGTACCACAGCAGCATTTAATGGGCACTTCAACCTGCAATCAGACTGTGTCATTACACTTCACAAAGGATGCAGAGAAAAGTAGATAATACTAGATAATAGAGATATAACTGGAATTTATTTCATATATTTCAGTATCTAAATTATGTATATAAAAAAACAGAAGCAAAGCATTAACAGCATAAGAAATTGTTCGAGTGTTGTTAATGTGCAGTCATTAAACATTCTTTAAAACACTAATTAAATATATAGTTCATTTCTCCTATGTTGGTGCAATAGTGTAAGAACTATGCTATAATTTTCACCAAAATGTCATGCTGTGATATTATATAGGGATTTTTTGAAAACACAAAATCACTACAATTACCAGCACATATTTTTACAAAATACATACATTTCATTTGTCAAATTTAAAAGGATTAATGAAGTATTAAAGGGCCCATATTTTAAATTTTTTTATCTATGTTATGATGTTGTTTCCTCATCACAAACATAACTGGAGTCATGTTTTGTTTCATTCACGCTTTTAACACAAAACCCTGCATATTTAGGCTGAGTTCTTCTCTCAAACAGAAAACACTCCATACACCTTCACTAAAATCATTTATTATTTATTTATTATTTATTAGTATTTTGAGCTTTGGAGATGTAGACAAGACTGGCTGAACCAAAATGGAGCAAAGGATTGTGGTCTATGTAACATTAACAAATCAATACATTTTGTGCTCAGGAACGTTCATTTGAATATG
Organism: Boleophthalmus pectinirostris; assembly: GCF_026225935.1. Classification (NCBI taxonomy): domain Eukaryota; kingdom Metazoa; phylum Chordata; class Actinopteri; order Gobiiformes; family Gobiidae; genus Boleophthalmus; species Boleophthalmus pectinirostris. Next base: position 27,223,581 of record NW_026571447.1, read on the forward strand.
TTGTAAAAACAGTCTACCAGTAAGTACGTCACCTCATATTTTTAGCACTAACTGTTACATGCCTGTTAAAAACACTGACCTTCCTTCTCTGATGTCACTTCTGATTTGGAGGAAGTACAAGTGCCTGTAGGAATGACAAAAGAGGAAGATTATGACTCATAACAAACCAAAGACATGAATATTTCACCTTTAGTTTACAGCCCATGTGATGATGACACTATGACAATAAGGGTTCTGATGTAGACTTTGTTTGGGCTTGTTCTAGTCCTGGTTTAGTCCTGGTCTAGTTCTGGCTTTAGTTCCAGACCTATTTAGTCCTAATCTCACTGTATAATGAACAGAGGAACCTAATACACCTATACTTCTTCCCCTGGGCTCAATTATACACCAATTTAGTGACATCACATAAGACCTTTTTGCAGATGATATTCAACTTTACTGCTCCTTTAAGACTTCGGAAACGCATGAACTGACATTACTCATCTGTCTTTCACATGTTAAACAGTGGCTATTATCAGTCTTCAGTTGAACCCAGACAAAACCAAGACTCTTATTATTGCTCCAGAAAGCACTATCCCCAATATTAAACTGGAAAATTCAACTAAAAACAATTTAAGAAATCCAGGAGTATTTTTTGATGATGTGACGTCTTAAGAACACCACAAACTGCTTTTTCCAGCTATGAAACATATCTAAACTTTGCACAATGATTACTAAAGCTGAGATAGAGATGGTAATCCATGCATTTGTGTCCTAGAGACTAGACTATTGTAACAGTCTGTTTACCTGTCTGAGCAAGAAGAAACTTACCCAGCTGCAGACGGTCCAAAACTCTGCTTCTGACCCTCACCAGTAGAAGAGCGCATATCACTCCGATCTTAAAATCCTTACATTGGCTCAATGTTCTTTTTCGTGTCCACTTTAAGATCCTGGTGCTTAGCTGTACATGGCCAGGCTCCTGCTTACATCACAGACCTGATAAAGCCAGACACCTCTGCCCGTAGTCTGAGGTCTACCCGCCAAAATCTGCTAATGATCCCTCAGACAAGTTTTAAAACACGAGGCAACAGATCCTTTCATCCCTCTCCCTTAAACTCTGGAATGAACTGCCTCCTTGCCTACACTCCCTAGACAGTAGATCCCTTTAAAAAGCAACTCAAAACATCTCTTTGAACAAGCATTCCCACCCCCTCAGCTTTAGAGCTGCTATGACTGATTTTATTTTATTATGAATGTATCTTCTGCTGTTTTTATCTTTTGTATGTGAAGCACTTTGTGACTTATGTCTGTGAAAAGCGCTATATAAATAAACTTTACTTACTTACTTACACTGAAAATGGTGAGCGTGAGAAAATGACACAGGGAAAATGTAAGGGATGAAGCAATGACTGAGCAATGGGACAATTTTTGTTTGTCTAAGGATTCAACTGTCTAAATGTTTATGTTAATTCCTTTAATGTTATTATTTTATGTTTTGTTTGGTCTTGGTTTTATATGAAAAAAAGTCTAATTAAGATACGAATTATAAGCAATAAAATAACATTGTGTCACCTTGTCTGTTCATGCTGCAGAGAGTTTGGGTCTGAGATGAAGAATCGCACTCTGAAGTTTAAATAAAACGGTAATTGAAGACCTGCAAATTACACACAAAAATGAGTCAAATCTTAAAACAGAAAACAGAAAATATACAAGTGTGCACATAACAGATTTGTAATTTATTAACTTCCAGATTGCATTTCAAACCTCATACACTACACTTAAATGTTCCACAGTGCGGCATTAAACTAATTTCATGGAGACAAACAGGTACAGGTATAAGAATTTGTGCATAATGTGAAATGAATTATGTTAATTTAAGATGTAAGAAATCTGGTAGTTTGAAGAGTTCACAATTCACTGTGCGATTAGTCAAATCCACCTGTCAATCATTCAGAGCTTGACAGAGGCTGACCAATGGAAAGGGAGGGTGGGGAAAAGTGGAAGATGTGTTTAAGCATAAAGAATTAATTTCAGACTATCCTTTTGTGCAGCCTACATACAGTAATTGGTCAGAAATAAAGCATTTTTGATAATTATGTACAGACCGTTGAATTGTTACTGTTATGTGTGCATGCATGGACAGTCTATATGGAAAGTGACCAACCTTTGATCTGTTTCTTCAAAGGCTTCTCGGGCTCTATCCACCTCTGAGAAAGAAAACGTGTAATGAATGAATAATCATGAGAACAAGTGAATGTAGAGTTTAACATTATCCCAGCCAACAGAGGGCAGCTATTACCTTGCACTGTATTTCTATTAAAGAAGACATATCGTGCTTTTGTCTGCTATTGAGTTAATCTATGACACCAATGGATCATTATGCTGATGGAAAATTGGAAAATTGCAGTGCTCCGATTCCCGTCCCGTTAATATAAGACATCACAAACGTCATCACAACAGAGCTGCTCTGCCAGACCATGCTGTGGCCTCTCCCTTGGGTAGTTACAGATCACGCAAGCAAGCAGCAGATTTTTTTTAAAAATTTGTGCCAAAATGGCTATGTGACGCTGCCGAATCCAACATGTATCACCCATTAAATAAATAAAATTAGTCAGAGCTGTGGGTGTGTGTCAGTGCCGGTGAAAACGGGGGTTGATCGAAGAAATGACGTCTTAAATAAAGGAGTATAAAATGACTCAAACAAGCAGGAATCGCTCAAAATTCAACTTTGAGTGGGTAACTGAGAATGGAAACAATTCTAATATGGTTAAAGGCTCTGAATTTTGCACAATATGTCTCCTTTAAAAGTGACAAGCAGTTCAAATACATGTTTCAGCTCCCTTGAAAAATACATACTCTGTGATTTATGACTGTGGTGAATTGAACACAACTGGAGATTGTACTTTCTTACAATAGTTCTTTTATATGGACATGTGGTCTTATATCTGTGTAATCCTTCAGTCGTCCAGGAATGTTTCATAGTTGTTCATGGGTGTATACTAGGGATGTAACAATATCCAAATCTCATGGTATGATATTATCACAATATGCATCTCACGGTACAATGATTATTGCAATATTTTGAAGATGCTGAATTGTAGATGGGACATTTTTTTTGTTTTAAAATACCTTGAAAAGACTTTGGTGTGAATTATTACCATCATAATCTCAAGAATTCAAGTAAAAACATATCTCTTTATGCTGTCTGCACTGAAATGAATCATGGGATATGTAGTCCCCTATGTTCATAAGTTGTTGCTGCTCTAAAACCATGCATTTAAGCAGATGAACTTGTGATTTGATATACTGTGACAGCCCACAGTATTATTGTGAGACTTTTGACGATACGATATCACAATATTTCAGTTATTGTTACATCCCTAGTGTATACTATTCCATGTCATCCTATACTTGCTCTGATACAGCTCAAGATCATTCTAAATCTAGTCAGGAAATGTTAATTTCTGTCCTGTGAATGTGACTTTCTTAGTATCGATATTTGCTCAAATGAGTATCTCGTTTCTATAGATTTAGAAGCGATTAATATCGGTCAGTATCTGATTTTTGATATTTTTGACCACCCTATTCTGTTTACTGTGATCAAAATCAATTTTAGTATCATGATCACAGTTTTTCACTAAGAGCAGTCAGTTATTACACTACATTTATTTGATATGGCTGAGAGCTGACCGGGGACGGAGCAGTGGCCGTGATGGAGTTGGTCTCTCTGATCTGCAGACTGAAGAGCTGCTTCTCCTCCAGGCTCAGATGGTCACACACCTGGTCCAACAGAACCGCTCCTTCATCCTGCTTCTGAAGAGACACAACAAAAACAACAATATCATCCTCAGCCAAAACGGTGGCATTGAACAGAAGATTATTTAAACACACTGTTATAATGACAACAGTGAGATAGTGCTACTTAAAAGCACTGTACCCGATTTTACTCTCTCAAAAACACGAAAAACAGAACTAGTTACTTTAAACAGTTGGCAGTGGTTCAAATTTATATCTCACTTTCCTAACACATCCAAGAGCAGGGGTGGGCAATTATTTTTTCCATGGGGCCACATGAGAAACACACAATATTGTGAAGGGCCCTGCCAAAATGCTGAACTCAATTCTGCATAATATTAATTGTATTTCTTTATAAAAAGGAGTAAATAGCATTGTTTTGACAAACTGATAAGATTGGTATGAGCATGTTATGACTAAGCAATGAAAAAATGAGGTTGCCTTACAAAAAATGTCATAAAAAACACCTATAAAATAAAAGCAATGCAGCATTAGTCCATGCGTGAGGTAAAATTATAAAATATGTAAATAAATAAAATAACCCTAACCCTAACAATAACCACGCAAACAGTGCAATAAGCGAAAAAACATATTCAAATGAAATATTGCTTTTACTCTTAACATTGTATTGTTATGTTGATTCATTGCAATTTGTGTTTTGGTTCTCAAGCTGATATGACATCCTGAATATACAACAGCTAATGGCATCCAAGCAGGTTCAGTTGTGTTTGTGTTGTTGATTTAAACCAGTAGGAGCATGTTTTACAGCTACTACTTTTAACAACACTGAGAACTTTATTTTTCAAAATGCTGAAACCACAATCTATAGATAAAGATCATGGTGTATTGTAACTACCAGTATTTAGCCTGATCATCATTCACTAACTTCACAGGAGAATGTTTTTACTGTAAACTCTGCTAATATTTATAGTGACAAAACAGGAAGGGACTAGAGGTGAGAAATGTACTGTCTACAATACATTACATCACTTCAGAATAATGAGTGATGTGTGTTATATGCTTTTTTTCTGGTTAATTTTACAACCTCATCCTTAGGTCGAGGATTTAAAGCCGGAACAAAGAGAATGTTTGGTGAATTTCCTCAAGGGGAAAGACGTTATTGCCTTCCTACGGGATTTGAGAAAAGCTTAACATACCAGTTAGCCCGTTTAGCGGCGCATTACATAGGTCACGACCAAATAGCAGCGATTGGTTAAATTTAAAAAAGTACCCGCCTACTGTTGAGCGAACGAATCCTAATGCTGCAAGGTCAAACGGTTTCCACGAAGTGAAACTGGCTGATGAATCAGGCTAAGGGTTGAGTAGGCCGTATAACAGAACTGTATGACCCTGATGACACAAATGATATTCTTTAAAAACTGCCATGCACAAAAATAAACAACAACAAACAAAAAGCAGGAAAAAAAAAATCGGTCGTCCAATGTTCTTTGAAAACCCGGCACTCTCTGTCAAGTTTTTGTACTTTAACACAAGCCATTTTGCTGTCCTTAACTGCACTACAGAACTCTGTGCATGTGTTGACTGTCACTGTTTGATCTCGAGCTTGTCAGGTGATAAAAATTCAGCAGCAAATGTAAATATGTCATATAATTATTTATTGAGGGTTGCCTCATAGGGCCAGTTCAAGTGGTGGGGGGGCAGAGGGGCAGGGGGGCCGGAGTCTTAGTTTGATGACCCCTGCTCTAGCATAAAGTTATATAGTGCACCTTTAAATATAGGTCTATATAAACTGTGAGACAAAACTGTATTAATTAAACAGCTAAAGAGCAATAGCGCTGACGAAGCTATAAAATGTAGAATGATTTATAACCAGGTTTAAGTTGCCCCGTATAAAAATGCTAGACAATGGATTTTTCCAATATGCCTCTCCACTGCTATAAGACTTAATTTAAGTTGTAAAGAAGAACCCAGAGTAAAAATGCTTGTGTCCTTGGGCAGAGGGCAGAGAATTAATCAGAAGATGTGGATCAATGAAAAAAGGAAAAAATAGAGTGTCACTATATCATGGCTTGACACTAAGATCATTAGAGCAGCGCTGGGCCGATAGAAGCAACATACGATCCCCCGTGACAGACAGGAAGTGTGTGTCTGCGCTGTGTATGTTTAAATACAGAAATACAGGGTGAATATTCTGGCCAACAAGTACATGCATATTTGGGGCTATACATGTATCCAACTGGGTTTAACATTTCCACGAGCCAATTGCCGTGTTTCAGATGATATCACAACATCCTATAAGACAATATAATTCAATACAGATAGGGGAATACAGAGTTTTGTTGTTTTACAAGAAGTTAATATCAGGTTCAACATTTGTGAATTGAGCTTTTTGATATTTCATGGCAAAGTGCAATGTTATCAACAGGGAAATCTGTCTCTTTCCTCCTATCTGAGATTAAGACATCATCACCAGAAGAAGACTATCTCTATAGACAATTAAATAACACACCCTTTTTTTTTTTTTTTTTTAAAGTAGACCTACCATAACCTCACAGCTTCAAACCAAGTGTGTATGCTACTACAAATAAACTACACATCTCATCTACTGTAGCTGTTGCTAATAAAAAACCCATGTAATTTCTGAGATGGACGAACCACAGTGTTGATGTGTGAGTTTATTTATATTAATACGTACGCTGAGTCTGAAGGGTTGAATGTTGCCGTCCAGCAGCTGAACCAAACAGAGCAGGTCCGGTTTGGGCATCTCGGTCCCTCGGTCACTGAGAGAGGACCTGCAAAACACAGCACTAAACATCACACAACATACAAACATACAACTTTATTCATCTGATAGTGGACAAAAGCGTTTGCCATGGCAGTAGAGCTGTATTTGACTGAAGAAAATTTACTAAAAATATGCCCCTACTGATCACGTCGTTGACTAAAAGAAGGCAAGGCAAGATTCCTTAAACTATTAAATATCTCTATAATCTGACCATGTATCTCAGTGTTTCCCGATTTTTTTTTCTGGGGACCCATATTTTAAAAGTCACAAACTGTTGCAACCCAAGTCAATAGACATTAATCGTAAATCATAAAATAAAGGTGGATTTAAACATTATTGAACATTAATGAGGATATTTTATTGTTGACTGAGTGACTGTGTCTCTCTGAACGATTAGTATTACTCAAGTTTTAAAGACTGAAAAACAGTAATTGAATCAGCAATAAAAGGATCCATAAGTCGCCTATTTGGACATAAATGTAGCCCTTTTCTTTTTCTTTTCATTCCATTGAACCAGCAATATAGGAACAAAATAATGAATAACATAATTACTGGTACAAAAAGATTAGAAATGATACAAAACATGTCTTAACATTTCCACATTTCTAATGAGATAGGTGGGCTTGTCTGCGCTTTTGTAGCGTGTTCCAGTCCCGGGTGCAGGAGGAGAGCACAACACGCAGATCAAGCATAAAGGCAGAACTGTAGATTGCAGACTTACAAGCAGATCGTGACAAGGCAACCCAAAAAAAAAATCTCTTGTGATCCACTTGAGGGTCACGATCCAGTTTTTGGGAAACAATGATGCATCTGACCCAAACTGCGCTCACAAGGGGTTCATGCACAAACAACAATTTAAGCAGACATGTCCTAATAGGAAACTGTATTAAACTGTATAAAAAAAAATGCATATTAAACTTACAAATCTTCAGCTAACTCATTACATACCTTGCACTTGTTGCAGTCGTCCCATATAAATCCCTAAATTCTAAATAAAATCATTAGTGAACTAATAAAAAAGCTGTTTGACTAAGACACCATCAATTAATCAACTAAATGACTATAATTATAATCCTACATGGCAGCTCTTAATATACAGTAAACTGCAGATAGTAAGAAAAAGCATGTATGGAGTAAAACTACAGATGAGCACAGGAAGAAATATTTACAAATGGCAACATATATTCTATAAGACAATATTGAAATTGTTTTGAAGATAGGCAAAACGTGGCAGCACAGTGGCAGAGCAACACGCAGAAAGCAGGTTCTGGTTCCTCCCCATGCACTCCAGATTCCCCCATCAACCCAAAACATGCATCAGAGCTAAAATCCCGCAGCTAAGGTGGTCCTGACCAAACCTAGCTCAAAATCTGGAGATGGGTGTCCTGGGTGTTGTACGGCATAAACCTTAACCTTTGTGAGAATATTGAGTACTTATCTGTAAAGAAATTAACAGGAAGCAAAAGAACATAGAAGGTGGTATTTCTGGACTTATGTGGTATTTTTGAGTTTAAAAAAATCAGACTTCCACTTTTGTTAGTATCACCCGAGCCTTATAATAATGTAAATGATCAAAAAACATGCCATAACAGTAGAGAGACTTACTGTATACTTATTTGCACCACCGTAGTGATAATCAAAACAATGTCAGATGTTTTGAGGCTGTTGTCAATGAGCTCCTCCCTTCAGATGTCACTGCGAAATGACTAACAAACCGAATTCAGCTGGGGCAGAGCTGCAGAGGCCACAGTGAGTAATGTACCATGAATGCAAGGAGGGACCGTGGCTGTGTTTGTGTAATTCTTGATGACTTGGCCTGGGTCTGAACATGCCCCTCTCCTCCTGTATCTCTCCGCCTTTAGCAGACAGCTGAATGAGAAGAATGTTAAACACTTTCATAAATGGACACACCCACCTCCAGATCTCAGCCAATCCCAGACGAGCATTGGAAGAAGGCTGTGTATACAAACCAACAAACTAGGGTTATGTGGTTTGGGAAAAAAGTTGTAGTCAATTTTTTGCAATTTTTCTCACAAGAATTAAGACTGAGATTCAGAGTGCACGTTGCAAAAAAGCATTAACAACCCTGTACCTGATTCTTCTCTTGCCTCAGGACAGATATATTGTGTATACGCAACTTCTGAGGTCAAAATATGTCTGCCAAGTAGGGATGTAACAATAACCAAAATATCGTGATATCATATTGTCTCAGAATAATATCATGGGCTGTCACAATATATCGAATTACAAGTTTGTTTGCTTAAATGCATGGTTTTATAGCAGCAACAGCTTATAAACATAGGGAACTACATATCCCATGATTCATTTCAGTGCAGACAACATGAAGATATATGTTTTTGACTTGAATTCTTGGGATTATGACGGTAATAATTCACACCAAAATCTCGTTGAGGTATTTTAAAAGCAGAAACATGTCCTGTCTATAATTATATCAGCCTCGCCAAAATATCGCAATAAATATCGTACCATGAGCCGCATATTGTGATAATATCGTACCGAGAGATTTGGATATCATTACATTCCTACTGCTAAGTGCTGTCTGCGTTTAATTATACAGTATTTTACATCCAATAATCAGGAAGTGCATGTCAAGGCAAAACTCTGCACTGGTCTCTCCACACTGAGGTTGTGAAAAGTGCTTGTAAGCTCATTGCAGTGAATAATTAGTGGAGGAATGCACTGTTCCAGCTTTTTCAGTTCCGATACAAATTCCTATATTTAGCTTTAAGTATGTTCTGATACCCGATATCAATACCAGAGCAGAGACTGAAAACTGCATTTATTTCCTTTAAAGCACACATATAAAAGACAAACCCTAGAGACAAAACTGATCCAGATGTGATCCAAAACTGATACAAATGTGTTATGGAGCTGTTATTTATCCCCAACTTTGTAAATAAAAGTTTAAAAATTTAGACTTTCTGGGCCAACTATACGACCAGAAAATAATCTTATTACGTACATTTTTAGGCCCAACCAGAATTAACTAATATTTACGAACCACTATCTGATCTAACATATTTTTCAGTATTGTCTTCTGGTACCAGTATTGGAATAATGCATCCGTAATAATTTGCATGTTCAGAATGCATAAGATAAGTGAGGAATAACTTTTTGTTTTAAATGAACTAGTTCTGTTTTTCACGGTTATAGGATAGTAAAATTTAGGTACATATGAGAGAAGAGAAGCCTGAAATGTGAACTGATAAACTAATAAAAGAATAATATTTTTTGGAAAATGTGTGTAGAGGTCCAAACTACAGGTACAGCATTTTTCTGTAACGTGCCAGGACATTTTGTTCTCAGCAGGAGACATTCTATTGCTTAAATAATAGTTGTCTGTTTGTGATTTGATAATTGCGTCAGCGCAAGGTAAAACTTTGATTGCGATATATTGTGCAGCCCTACAACAGACAGACTAATGCACGTGGGTGGATTTCAGTAGAAGAGACAACACTGAACAGACACCAAATAGGTTGGGTCCATGTGACATCATAACACAAACGTTTATTATTAAGAAGAAGGGCAGGTCAGAAGTCTGAGATAGAAGTTGCCTTTTAACTGTCAAAATGAAGATGTTTTGTTTGATATATGGTTTATATCTCTGTAATTACTGGAACCAGCCAACTCCTTCTCTTGTCTGCAAAACTTAGTTGTAAATGTTTTATTTTAAAGCGTTGCCTATCATGGCCAAATTCACCAGAACACTTGTTATCAGTTGCAAGGCCTTTAGACCACAAGATTAACAAGGCAAATTAGTGGATCCACTTCCTAACAAAAAGCAATATTTTTGAACATTTGTGCATTTTCCGTTTGGTTATTTCTTTCAAAAACATACAAAAGTAGCTTTGTTCCATCAGTTGCTAGTGCTATGTCAACAAGTGATTATATTTGCATTAGTACTGATCCTAGTGATTACAAGTCTTGTCTTAATGGGATTCTCTTGACCTGAGCACTGTGCACTGTACTACTTTATTCAGATGCAGATGCAAATTTCTGAATGCAAACAAAATTTACCTATTGGCAGAAATACAGTAACCCTGAACATTTGAAAATAGTTAGTCATAGATAGAGTTACAAAGCCCTCAGTCCTCCATTGTACAATCTAAAAACTTAGAATCACTGATGATAAATTATGATACATGAGGATATATATATTTTGAAGTTCTTGAACTGTGCACTGCAACACAGGA